>NW_014576801.1:0-10668 GCF_000263155.2 Setaria italica
GCAAACTTAGCGGTGCAGTGTTAGACAGAGTTCTAAGATTTAAACATAAACAGTTCAGGAGAAGAGGTGCATGTAAAACTTCTTTTCTAGGGGTATTGTGAGACTCAGGACAATACCCTAGGACTTCGGGGTCTCCTCCTCTGTAGACTCCTGCGGAGCTTCTGAAAGATAGCCACAAGGGGAAAACCCTGAGTACGGGGTACTCAGCAAGTCTTACCCGACTAACCAATATAATAGTTTTCTTTGGAATGCATGCTAGCTTTTGGGTGAGTTTGACTAACACAACTTTTGCCGAAAAAGCTTACTACGAGTAATACCTTAGTTTTATCTTTTATTTGGGTTAAGTTATTACCTAACCATTCTAAATGATAACAGAAAGTAAAAACAACCATAGATGTTAAGTCATACATCAAATATCAACCAAAGGTATAAATATATATTGCATGAATTGATACTACGATGCTCAACAGTGATCAAGTGCATTCATAACCGAGAATTGCGGTGATCCGGACCTATTTACATCATGCAGGAGAGTACCCTGATCACCAGCTTTATACGACTGTCCAGGTCGTATCTAACAACCTCTCGATTAGCAAAATCAATGATAAGGAATACGACTACCCGGACCCAGGGATGCACCCCCACATGGGACCCCACGTCTGGCCCGATCACCATGTGAGTTTCAGGCTACACCCCTGCCAATCTCCAGCACGTCAAGCGCGGGTACGAAGTATTCCTGATCATAGAGTTTACTAACCTACTGGGCTTTACTGGTCCCATACCCAGTAAGTGATCAAATGCTTATCACTTGATCAAAGGTTAAGACAACGAATCGGGCCTTAACCAAATTAATCTAGCAGATAGAACTACACCTCTAGTTTCTGTCCGCTTTCAACTTTCTAAGTTATCTTCCATAAGCAACATGTATGACTCAAAAGTTTTCCTTAAGGTTGGTAAACCAAGCATTTAAGCAACTAAGCATTTCTAGACTTGGGTTATCTTCTAAGGTTTGAACAAGTGGCAAAGATGTCCTTAAAACAAGGCATGATCATACACAAGAATAGGTTTCAAGCAACTCCTAGACTTAGTGCATACATAAAGCAAGTAACCGATAATTAGACACATGAAATAACGACTTCAAAATAGATAGGTATAAATGCACCGGGGCTTGCCTTGTTCGTTTAAAAAGTTAGTATTCTCTGACGGGTTGGCTTCACAGGGGACTAATTCAAAAACTTCTTCGAACTCCGAAGGTCCTTCTGAAAATTCCGAATATTCTCCTTCTGGTGCTTCGGGATCTATAGCATAATACATGCAGGGGTTAGAAATGCAAAATTTTGAATAAAAGACTATACAACTTTCCTTCATGATAAAGTTGCAAGCCAACAAGGACCATACAACCTATCATGATAAAGTTGCAAGCCAACACACATAAACCCAAAAAGATTAACCCATAAATTTATTTTTCTTACTTAACCCCCTTAAGGCTTTTTCTTTTATTTTTAGAAAAAGTTATAATTATTTTCTAACTTGGAAACCTAATTTCCTATGAGTTAAGAATAATTTGTGATTAAGAAAATGTTATTCCTATTTTATACATTTTATAAATATTAAGTATTTATTTAATTACCCTAAAAGGAAGGCATTAAATAAATACCCGAATTTTTATCGTTTTTCTAGGGTGTAAAAATTTTAATGCATAAAGGAAAATAAAACAAGCCTAACAAAATTGGTTTCACTAATTTTGGACACTCCTAGAAATTTCTGTGATTTAAATGGTGTAAAACGGATTTAAACTAATTACTTTCCTAAAGGAAATCTAATTTTCCCGAAAATCACCCGGAAAAACTTTTCTTACTCAGCCTAACTCTACCCCCTCTCATGCGCACTGGGCCCCATGACGCGGACCCACCTATCCCTATTCCCTTCTACCCACCGGCCTCTTTCTCCTCTTACGGGCCCCGTGGGCTGTTTTCTTTTTCCTATTCACTTCCCGGTCTGACTTTGGCCCAACGGCCCATCCTTTCTTTTCTTCTTTTCTCGCGAGCACGGCCTGCTAGCTGCTCTGGGCCTCCGGTCTTTTTCTTTTCCGGCCGACCGCCCCCGACTTCTTGGGCTGCTACTGCGTCGGCCCAAAGACGCCCGTACCCCGGCCTCCTTCACTCCCCGTCTCTCTGACGTGCGGGCCTGCTGCTCCAGGCGCTTCTTCCTCCTCCCGCCAAAACGCGCGCGCAACAGGGGGCGGCGCGACTCGCCGGCCGGCACCCCACCGGCGGCGAAGCTGGGTCAGGACAGCACCTCTACACCTTCATACACCCGTGCGCGGCAACAGCTCCTCAGGAGACGGCCGGAGCCATTCCCTCCACGGTGGCGGGCGGCGACACCTTCGGCCGGTTGTGACTACTCACGACGACGGCACAACCTACTCAAACAACTACCCTTACACCATCCTAGGACCCTAAGGACTTGCCTACGACTACTTAAGAAGGAAGGGGAGCAACGCAAGGTAGGGCTCACCGTGAGCGGGCGGCGCGGCGATGGCGGACAGAAGCGGCGGCGGTTCAAGGCGTGACGACGAAAAAGCTGGGCAACAAGTTGCTAGGGTTACTGGTGGGGTGTGGGCGGAGGTGTGGACGGAAGGAATCGACGGGAGCTGCGGTGTGGCGGTGGAATTTTGCTCGGCGGCGGTGCTTGACAGAGGAGCGGCGGCGGTAAAAAGATAGCGCTAGAAACGGCGGCGCGGGAGCAGTAGTTATTCAAGCGTTCACCGCGCGCATGGGCGACACCGTGGCCTACCCATAGGCTTATGTGGTGAGGAGGTGGCCTAGCTATCTGCGCTGGCGAGCAACCGACGACGGCGGCGGCGACACATCCCGCTGCTCTGTCACCGCTCCTCTTTTCTTCTTCTAATGCCCGTGACTTCAGAGCGAAATTACGGCCGATCTTCAATCCAACGGTCCCCAATTGCCTTAACAGAAGTTGGAGATAAACTCGAACCCTTCACCTTTTATTTTGGCTCTGACCCGAGATAATCATCAAATACAGCTGAATTTTGATTTGTTTGTCGGGTTCCTCTGAAGTTTACTGAAACTGATATTCAGCTCGTCAGTTAACTGACAGTGTCACTTGCTTCACTTTGGAGCTGAATTTTGTGATCCAATTCCTCTTCTTTCAGTCTAACTTCTTCCCAAATGTGTTCTACAACATCCCAAGGTTCCATTTTGCTCAAGAACACCTACCCCTCTTAATCTACATTGCTCTGAATCCAAGCCCAAAGTCGACCCTATACTGTTGGTTTTCAGACTTAACCATTTTCAGTGACAGTCAACTGTGACAATGTGCTGACTTTGAGCTACATTTCGAAATTGTTCCCTTCCATGTTCCTGGCCAACAACACCCAAATCTTGTAGTCCAAAGTTCATACTTCAATATGGTATAGTTGTCCTGATGCACTTATTTGGAAAATTCTTCAGAATTCAATTTTGAAAACAGACTCTGCTACTGTTTTTCTGAGTTCTTATTTTCAGACGAGGAACAGGAAACTCCATTTTCCTTTTTCTTTCTTTAATTTCTCTGAGCTATTTAGCACCATTTCTGTTCCAAATCTTTGATTCTTAAGTCCTAGTTACTCTTACACTTGCATTCCACATTTTTGCCGAATTTTTCTGAATTTCAAATTCAAAATTCAAATTTCGGTCAAATTTGACCCGATTTTGATTTTCGGCCAATTTCTTTTTCTTTTCTTCTCAATTTGCTTTTAATTCTTCAAAGTCACTTAGATGACTAAATTGGCAGCTGTTACAGCCTCTCCCCCTTAATAGAATCTCGTCCCGAGATTCCCGGGGTTAAATCCTCGGTTTTGAGAATGGAAAGGAAACTGCGTCAGGTCAATTATTCTTTCTTTCTCTATACAAGGATAGTGGGGTGGTCGCTTTTGTTCATCTGTTCCTGACGGTTTCAAATAATTCCGGATATTTAGACTCTAGGTCTTCCGCTTGTTCCCAAGTAGCTTCATCCGGAGTATGATTTTTCCATTGTACCTTGTAGAACGTGATACTCCGAGTTCGGGTATCTCGTGTCTTTTGATCCAGAATTTTAATAGGTCTTTCTTCATAGGTTAGATCGGGCTCGAGCTCAATCTCTGGATCTTCTAAAATTTCTTCTGGAACTCTTAAGCACTTTTTAAGCTGGGATACATGAAATACGTCATGTATAGAAGCAAGTTGGTTTGGCAATGACAGCTTATATGCCACTGGACCTTTTCGTTCCAGAATTTCATAGGGACCAATATATCTTGGGGCTAACTTACCTTTTACTCCAAAGCGTTGTACTCCTTTCATTGGAGATACCTTCAAGTATACAAAATCTCCGGTATAAAATTCCAAGGACTGTCTCCTTTTGTCCGAATAACTCTTTTGTCGGGACTGGGCTACTTCTAAATGTCTGCGAATCTTCTGGACCTTCTCCTCGGTTTCCATAACCAAGTCTGATCCCAAATGTGTCCTTTCTCCTTCTCCTGACCAATTTAAAGGAGTTCGGCATCTTCGACCATACAAGGCTTCGAAAGGTGCCATCTTAATGCTAGCTTGATAGATATTATTATAGGAGAACTCGGCTAGGGGCAAACATTCATCCCATAGCTTAGAGAAGGTAAAGGCACATGCTCTTAACATGTCTTCCAAAATTTGATTGACCCTTTCTGTCTGTCCTCCAGTTTGAGGATGATAGGCAGAACTTCTAATTAGGGTAGTACCCATGTCCTTTTGCAATCGTTCCCAGAATCTGGAAACAAACTGGGAACCTCGATCAGAGATAATGGTCTTTGGTACTCCGTGCAAGGATATGATCCGGGCTATATAGAGCTTGGCATATGTCGACACCGGATAAGTAGTCTTGACTGGAATAAAGTGAGCTGACTTAGTAAGGCGGTCGACAATAACCCAGATGGAATCATACCCCTTTGAAGTGGTAGGCAATCCAACTATAAAATCCATAGAAATATCTTCCCATTTCTAGACAGGGATTTCTGAAGGTTGTAATAAACCTGCCGACTTTTGTAGTATGGGCTTAACTCTTCGGCAAGTATCACATTCAGCTACATATCTTGCAATTTCAGGTTTCATCTTGGCCCACCAAAATCTTTGCTTTAAATCTTGGTACATTTTATTGCTTCCGGGATGAATGGCAAATTTGGACAGATGTGCTTCTTCTAAGATTAATTTTCTTAGGTCCTCATCTTTAGGAACTACTATCCTATTTTTGAAGTACAGTCCTCCATCTTCTTCTTGATTAAATTTGGGGATCTTCCCTTCGGCTTTTTGCTGATAAAGTATCTTAATCCATGGATCTTCTTTTTGGGCTGTTATAATCCTTTCCTTTAGGGTATCTTGAATCATAATATTCTGAAGGGTGCCTTGTTTCACGATTTCCAAACTCAATCCTTCCATTTCTTCACACAAGGTCTTGAGGTTAGATTGGACGGTAGTGCAGTGGCATTGGGCCTTTCTGCTCAAGGCGTCGACCACCACATTAGCCTTACCAGGATGATAATGGATTTCTAACTTATAATCTTTAATTAGTTCTAGCCACCGTCTTTGCCTCATGTTCAAGTCCATTTGAGTAAAGATGTATTTCAAGCTTTTGTGGTCAGTAAAGATACGACATTCACTACCCAAAAGATAGTGTCGCCATATCTTTAATGCATGCACTACGGCAGCAAGTTCTAAATCATGGGTAGGGTAATGCTCTTCATGACGCTTCAATTGACGCGAAGCATAAGCAATAACTCTGCCTTCTTGCATCAGAACACACCCTATGCCTGTTCCTGAGGCATCACAGTATACATCAAAGGGTTTCTCTATGTCAGGTTGAGCTAGCACTGGGGCTGTAGTCAGCAATTTCTTTAAGACTTGGAATGATTCCTCACACTCAGGCTTCCATTCAAATTTATTTCCTTCTTTAATAATTCTGTGATTGGTTTAGAAACCTTTGAAAAATTGGGGATGAATCTACGGTAATAGCCGGCCATTCCCAAGAAACTTCTTACTTCATGAACAGAGGTTGGTGATTTCCAATCCAGTATATCCTTAACCTTTCCGGGATCTACTTCGATTCCTTTTTCGGACAGTATGTGCCTAAGGAATGGAACTTTCTTTAACCAAAATTCACACTTACTGAACTTGGCATACAACTGGTGTTCCCGGAGTCTATTTAGAACAATGCGCAAGTGTTGCGCATGTTCCTCTTCATTTTTAGAAAAGACAAGGATATCGTCTATAAAGACGACCACAAATTTATCTAACTCCGGCATGAATACTGAGTTCATGAGGTATATAAAATGCGTTGGGGCATTTGTCAGTCCGAAAGACATAACCAAGTACTCATATAATCCATATCGGGTTGAAAAGGCTGTTTTTGGTATGTCTTCGGGTTTTATCTTAATCTGATGGTACCCTGACCGAAGGTCGATTTTTGAAAAGACCTTAGCTCCGGACAACTGGTCGAACAACAAGTCAATCCGTGGCAGCGGATACTTGTTTTTAATGGTTACCGCATTCAAAGGGCAGTAATCCACACATAGCCTTAACGTGCCATCTTTCTTTTTAACAAATAAAGCAGGGCAGCCCCATGGTGAAGTGCTAGGTTGGACAAAACCCTTATCCAACAGTTCTTGGAGTTGTATTTTTAATTCTGCTAGCTCCTTCGGTGGCATTCGATATGGTCTTCTAGAGATAGGAGCGGTGCCTGGTTCTAACTCAATAGTGAATTCTACCGCTCTATCAGGCGGTAGCCCAGGCAGATCTTTTGGAAATACATCTATAAACTCATTAACTACAGGAATAGATTCTAGAGTCACTGCTCTAGTCTTTTTGACCATCTGGTCCAAACAAGGATGAGCGGGTAATTGGAGCTCAAAAGAGTGGCCTTGGTCATCTTTCATGCTAACGACCCGATTAACCATATCAATTTGAACTTTATGTTCCTTCATCCAATTTACTCCCAAAATAAGATCTATTCCTTGATCTTCCAGAATTAAAGGATAAGCACCCACCTTATTTCCTTCTAGGTTTAAAATCACATTGCGAGCTACTTGATTTGTATTCTGTGTGGCCCCAGTAGCTTGAATAGCATACTTGACATTTAATGTATGGACCTCTAGTTGGTGTTGTATGACAAACCTTCTACTTATGAAAGTATGTGATGCGCCCGAATCAAATAAAACCATGGCAGGATAATCATCAACAAGATACATACCTGCCAGGATAGGCTCTCCTTCTGGAATTTCTTCTACATTCATATAATGAGCTTGTCCCGTCTTGGTGTTGACGAACTTACGACGGACAAACTTTTGTCCAATGCCTTGGCCCGAGGTCTGAGCCCTTAAGTTTGCGTTTCCCCCAACCTTGGGAAAACGACAGTCCCGGGCGAAGTGTCATGGCTTTCCACAGTTGAAACAAACCCGTGGAGTTCCTAGAGGAGTAGGGTTACGAAACCCGAGAGGTGGTGCAATTCCAGGACGAGGGGCAGCATTGGGAGCTCTAGCATTCCAAGACTGGAAAGGCCGTTGCTGAAATGAAGGTCGATACATGGGTCGAGGAGGACCTCGATATACCATCTTCATTCTCTGTGGAGCATTCCCAAAGTTCCCAAAAGGAATATTCTTCCTCTTCAATGCTTCTTCTTTCTTTAAGGTTTCATCCAAAATTCTCATCTTTTCTTCCGCGGTAATAGCCGTACTTACCGCAGAGCTATAGTCGGCGAAAGTGCAGGTGGATAGCTTTTCCTGCATTCTTGCGTTGAGTCCTCGAAGATAGCAATCTCTCTTTCTGGACTCGGTGTTGACATGTTCTGGTGCATATTGAGCTAGGTGGTCGAATTCACTGGTATATTCCAGAATACTGCGGTTTCCTTGTTGGAGCCCTAAGAACTGTTCCAGTTTCATTCTCATGATACCTTCCGGCACAAACTGCGTCCAGAAGGCTTCCTTAAAATTCTCCCACGTAACTTCCCTTCCCACTGGCTGCCTGGCCAGATGGCTGGTCCACCAAGTCCCTGCGGGGCCTTGAAGCTGGAGCCCCGCAAACTCGGCCTTTTGAGTGGTGGTGCATTGGGGAATTACTCTAAATTTTTGTTCCATAGTCTGAAGCCATTCGTTAGCTTCAAGTGGATGCTCAGCCTTCAAGAATATTGGGGGACGGGTCTCCAGGAATTGGGTGTAGGACACACCCCGCTCCGGATCCCGCCTATGTCCACCATTACCAGTGTTCTGTACGATCATCTGGAGTAATCGGGCCTGTTCTGCCCCGGAGTTCATAAGGCTGGCTATAGCATCTGCCAGCGTGGGTGCTCTTGGTAAATTCTCCTCCTGACCTCCGGAACCTGAAGCTCGTGGTCCTCTGGGATCCGTCATGCTGCCAAGAGTAAACAGGATATTAATATCTAGGGTACAATTTATCCACGGTTTCCTGCACACTATTATGTCACACATTGCAGTACGATCACACACAAACCATACTTATACACATACTTATTTATAATACATGCCCTGGAGTTACTTTTTACAAAAACCTCCGTACTACTTGTCCAACACACATATCTTACATCAATATATTACAACATTTTTCAGACAAAGTTCACTTCAACCATCATAGGGGAAAATGCCTAGTTCCTCGGCATTTAGTCCCAGTCAAGCCATTGCTGCCTGCAGGATATCTTGGTCTACGGTCATCAATGTTTGCCCTGGGGGAGCGACGGGTGGGGCTTGATTGACTGAATTTTCACTCCCGGACTCCAGCCCGGGGTCGCTCAAAGTGCGGGAAGTATCAGATGCGGAGATGCTAACTCCAGAGTTTCCTTCCATTTCTTCAGGATCCTCTTCTTCTTCTCCGCCTTCTGGTTCCTCTTCTCCCCATTGTTGCATGGGTCCATAGCCCTGAGGATCTAGCCCATCAGCATTGGCATTGGCCCAAGCGAACTGTTGATTTCCCGCAGGGGCTTCACCCTGGTCGTCCTCCATGTCCACATCAAATCCCTCCAGATTCTCATGAGCATACAGATCTATCTCAGGAACTGCAGGTGGAACCGGATCTTCTTCCACTTCTACCACAGGTACTAATTGGTCCGCTTCCTCCGGGTTCGGTGGCTAAGGCTCTTCTGGTGGTGGAGGTGGTGGAACATTGACAATATGTTGTGTAGGTACCTAGGCCTGCATCTCCTCCAATGCTAGACGAAGTGACAGGATCTCGTCTAGCTGTTGGAATCTTTCCGCTTCCAGCCTATTGACATTTGATTCAGCTTCCTCCCTCGCTCTATCTGCCATGCTCCTGCTGGCTTCAATGAACCCTTGCATCACTCTGAGTTTTTCTTCATAATCCTCAATTCTTCTGGATTGCTCTCTCATTGTTTTCTCCATGTCATGCTCTCTTGCCAATGCCGCCTTTTTGTACATCTCCTTGTCATGTCGGGCACCCATCAACTCCATCTTAGCGCCTTCATTCTTCTGCCTCTGGGTATAATATTCTCTGATGCAGGCTTGATGCAAGTTGTACATAGCTGTCATATAATCAGAAGCAGCAGCAACCAAAACATCGTGCTCTACTCGGGAAGTGTTCTTCAAAGCTTTAATCCTTCTCCTCCAGATTCCGTCATCTTGATGTTTGATAGGATAGAACCGAGAGGAGCTCGACCCTACCTCCACCTTGTGGTTCTCACATAATTCAGTAAGAGCAGTCATAGCCTCCCTTTCTATGGTGTTGTTGAACTCAAAACCCGACTCCATCACCTCCTCCAGACGCCAATTGGGACGGGTGTCATCATCCGGAATATGCACATACACAGTGCAATATTGTTTATGGCCTGTATCTTCTTTCCTCCAATAATATTCCGGGGGATTGTGAAAGCCCAATTCTTGTAGCGTTTTCCAAAGCAACTGCACGAATCCCGGCTTATCCAAGTAATGGCCGCGGGTCCATCCATCCTTATCAGTGTAGCCTTCTTCAAACATCTTATAAAAGAAACGAGGTCAGGTCTAACGGCACTCACCAAACCCAAAAGTTTTGAAACATGCAATGCAAACATGATGCAACGATTCCTACATACTTTCAGACTCATATACACACTCGTGGAAAAAATTGGTGGCATCGTAATCTCTCCCTAAATAACAGACTACCGAATACTAGCGACACGCAGCAAACAGTTAGCATCTGCAAAACAAACAACCAGTTAACACTATTGCCACCTGTGACTCTTGTTTTTATTATTTTAAAGTAGAGTCTCAGTTTTAAAAGGTAATATCTGTTGATTATCCCAACCTACGGCTCTGATACCAGCTGTGGCGGAACCGCCCAACTTAAGCTGGTTTAAGTGCGCCTAATCGCTGTCGGAACAGCAATTATCCCAAACGCACCTAAAACAGCATAAGTCCGGTAGTCCGTCGAGTGTCCCTAGGACTCCTCGAAGGATCCACGACGTGTCTCATAGCCATACATCAGGATAGTATCCGCGATGGGATAACATCAACAAACATTACATTTTTACATACATATAGAAGGTACGAGTTATTACAGAACATAGATTGAAGCAAACTTAGCGGTGCAGTGTTAGACAGAGTTCTAAGATTTAAACATAAACATCATCATCTGTCACATGTAAGACCGTGATTCTTTTTAG
>NW_014576802.1:0-10337 GCF_000263155.2 Setaria italica
GGCCTTATTTGCCTTGGTCCTATGGGAAACCCAGATCCAATAGAACTTATCAATTTAGAAACCCACAGAATCCCTTTCAAACAATCCGACATGGACCTGGATCACTGGTTGGGCACTTTTAGGTCCTGGCCGAATAAAACCCAAGGTTGGAGGGAGTGGTACCAACGGGTAGCCGCGTCGAAGAGCGTCTCATGGGACGAGCTCAAAATCGGTCAGTGTATCAACCTGTCTTTATCCCAGATGGAGAGAAACGAGCCGTTGGTAATAGCGGCTTCTTACTTTTGGTCTGATGCGCTCAATGCTTTCTTATTTGGTCACGGACCTATGACCCCAACACTGGCCGATGTGGTTCTGTTGACCGGCCTTGACATTTCTTCCCCGGACACACCTTTCCACCTTTTAGCCGCAACGTCACATCGGCTGGACACAAGGGGAATCGGCGGGTGGAAAGGATTCATCAGATGTAATAAAAGAGCTGGGTCTGTTGAGAATAGGGAGCACACGGCCTTCTTAATGATGTGGTTAGAAAAACACTTCTTTTGTGGAAGAGCCGCCGGCCCATCAACCAACACCCAGGCTTTAGCCGAAGCACTGTCCAGAGGAACCCGTGTTGCCCTTGGGAAACACTTGCTAGGGGCGGCATACCACATGCTCCACCAAATCGGCATCAGATTATCCAAGGGAGAGCCGATCGGAAATCCAGGCGGACCCTGGTGGTTCATCAACCTATGGCTGAACCTCTATATGAGCGAGATCACTCAGCAGAGGATGGACCGTATGATGTTCTCCAACATTGAATCGGCAGAAGATCCAACAGAACGTCGCCGATGCATGTCTTTTGGTGAAGCAGCATCGGCCTTTCCAGGTTGCACGTATTCTGCTACAAAAGTAGCCAAGTACTTCCGATGCTTTTATAATGGCTTTAATGAAGATGCAACCGTTTGGTTTCCTTATCGGCGGGATGACCCAATCTTTGAACTCCCAACCTGCTTCGACTCAAGCTCTGGCCGATTCGACGAAGAACTCAACGATAAGTTAATCAAGCCAGGAATCTTGCCAGCCAACTTCTTTTCGGGGAAAGATGCCCCCACGTACAAGTTCTACAACCCCTCTGTTGCAGCTCGTCAGTTCGGCATGGGTCAGCTGCCGATTCAAGTGTATTTTGCTGGCCGAGTCAAGTTCAGAGATGAGCTCACAACCGGTCTGGACTACAGTCGGGTACGAGACCGGATTCCGGACTCCAACACCATTGACCTGAACAACTGGATAGTAGCTCCCTTTGCTGTCCAGCCATTCAAACTCTGGTGGGCCGATTGGAAACAATTCCTCTTCTGCAATTCGGCATCGGCATACTGCAACCTCCGGGATCCAGCCAACATCGACCCGAACGCCGAGGTATTTTCCTTAGCCGATTTTTACTCCTCTTAACGCGACTGAACACTAATGGTTTTACTATTTCTCCAGGCCGAGAATCGTACTCCTCCAACACACAGCCGGAGTGGTCGGCTAATAGAGGATCATCATCCATACACCTCCTACCCTCTCATCGGCTATGATGCTCCGTCCGTGGACGTGATTGCTGGCCGATCGAAACAAGTTCAGAAGAGAATCGCCAAGAAGACCAGTTGCCGAGTCCGAGCCTGTATAGAATCGGCGGATCCTCCTATGCTCGTATCGGCAGAGACTCCGGCCGCGCCACCCCCTCAGGCCACCAAAGATGACGATACCCAAGTCGTCGCACAAGCTGGGGCAGCCGCCGCGTCATTGTTGTTAGAGGCCGTTCAGGTAAACCTAAGCTTTATTCCTCCTGATTGTTGTTCTGATATTAATCCTTTTTATCTTAGACTGCACAGAGCACTCCCATGGACACACAACAATCGGCAGCACCCCAATCGGCCATCGACGCGCCCCCGCTTCCATCCGTTGAGGTATAGCACTATTTCACTGATTTTCTCTGGTATTTGCGTAATATACTTATTCAACCTTCTGACACAGGCCATCGGCACGCCAAGCGCTCCTCAACCACTGGTCTTCTCTCAGGGAGCTGGACCAAGCACCGCGCTGATCATCGTGGAGTCTTCCTCTTCCGATGAACCCATGGTACAAGCTCCTGAGCAAGGCATGACGGCTTCCCAAATGCAACATGAAGAAATTCGCTTCAAAGTGGTATGTTATATTCCGGCTTTATTTAGCCGATTTTCTTCCACCCTCTGCCGATTTATTTTCCTCTTTATTATCTCCAGGAACAAGACACCCCCGACAACAGCCTCTTCTCTTTTGCGGTTGCCCTCTCCGACGATGAAGAAGTCGCCTCTCGTCAAATCGCCCTGAGCTCCATTCCTGACGATGTCCGAGCCAAGCTTACCACCATCCGATCCCTTCTTCAAGGGGATATCGGTCGATTGGTAGAAGACGCTTCGCCGATTCGTCAGCTGTTTGGTGACGTCAGCGGACGAGTGCCCGAAGAAGCGGAGGAAGCATTGGCACCGGTCGCTTTTATTGAGTCCATGAGGATCCCAGTCTTCCGAGCCCTCTGTCACATGGCCGATCGCGCCAAGCTGGCCAAGACCCGTGAAGAGATGGACGCATTCAAACGTCAAGCTCAAGAGGTGCACCAGCGTATCCATTTTCTAGAAGACTCCCGCCCAGGGATCGTCGGTGAGATAGACCGCCTTAAGCGCCGGAGGGCGGCGCTTGCCAAGGAAATGGAGCATGTAACCAAGGCAATCAGCGTCGAAGAGAAAAAGCTCCAATAACTTCCTTCAGTCATTGCCGAATTGAAACAGGAGAGGCAGCACTTGGCCCACGAAGCCCTGAAGCTCCACCGTAGTGCGTCAGAAGTCCCTGGATCGGCGGATGAAGACCAACGGGTCCTGGACTCTGCCGATCAGATCCGGCGTCGGGCGATCGCGGCTATCGATACCCTTCTGGGTAATCTGTAAAAGCACTGACTATTTGTACGAACCTTTAATAACTACTTTGACCGCCCTTCGCGACGCCTCCCTTATTTATTGCCTTTCCTATTTCCGACGGGACGCATCCTTACCAAATTTCCACGCCTCTTTTTCTTATAAGTACCGGCCTAGGCACTTCCTTCCGAGAGCACCAGCTTGGTTTTCGGTTTTATTCTCTTACCCCTCTCGTCGGCGCGGCTTTCTGTCATGTCTTCGTCGGCTTCCTCCTCCTCTGTCAACCAGGTGAAACCTTGGCCTCGAATCCCCTTTCTCCTTTTAGATCTTAGGAAGAGGATGCCCCTTTTTAATCTTTCTTTGTTTCAGCCTCGGCGTCTTAGCCCCGACCTCGAACGCGCCATTGAGCTCATACACTCTGAGGACCCATTGTCGTCAGAGGATAAGGACCTGATCAGGGCTCACCGTGACGAACTTCAAGACCACGTCACCACGGAAGCCCGTGTGGTCTTGGACTTTCTGGAGAGCAACGGTCGCCAGCGATCTCCAACCGATAGGAGTCATCCGCTTCCTCCGCGAGTCGTCCTTGAAGACGCGGCGGCAGGAACTTCGCGCCCAGCCATGGATCGGAGCCACCCTCTCCCCCGTCAAGTCGAAGCGGAGGCTTCAATGAAAGAAATAGAAGAAGAATACCTCCGTCTCATGATAGAGTTGGGTCGAACTGAGAGAGAACGTAAGAAACAAGCTGGTGAGGCTTCGGAGATGGACGAGGAGTACATCCGTCGTATGATAGAATTAGGCCAGGCTGAGAGGGAGCGCAAGAAGAAGAATAATTAGTTATTGTATTTTTTGTTCTAAGGACGACTTGTGTTTTGTCGGCCGTGTAATCCATCGCCCGTACCGAATGAATACATCGGCCGATTTGGACGACTATGTGTTTGAACCGTTTTGTATCGGCTGTGTGTGATCGTATTACGGTCAATCCCTTACGCTCCGACCCATATACTAGGGTAGTATCTTTTTAAGTATCTTCCATTCAGAGCCCTAGTAAATTCCTCTCCCTCGATTGTTTCCAAAATATAAGCATTTCCTGGAGCACATCTGCCGATTTTATACGGCCCTTCCCATGTAGGGGACCACTTTCCGAACTTAGGATCTTTTGACCCAATCGGCAATACTAGCTTCCAAACCAAGTCCCCAGGGGAAAATTGTTTAACTTTGACCTTCTTATCGTACCACCTGGCTACTTTCTTTTTGTTTTCCTCAATGCATATCAAAGCTCTCAATCGCTGGCCAGCCAAGTCATCGAGTTCCCCCTTCATGAGCGATGAGTATTCATCGGCCGTTAACTGGTCCTGGAGCGAAATGCGCCTCGATCCCACCCTTGATTCCCATGGTAGTACTGCGTCATGACCGTACACCAACTGATAAGGAGATAACTTAGTGGCCCCATGACAAGCCATCCTGTACGCCCATAAGGCCTCGGTCAAACATAGATGCCACTTCTTTGGCTGCTCTTCGATTTTCCTCTTGATTAACTTAATTATCCCTTTGTTGGAGGATTCGGCCTGACCATTAGCTTGGGTGTAATACGGAGAAGAATTCAACAATTTGATCCCCATATCGGTTGTAAATTCCTCGAATTCCCCCGATGTGAACATTGTTCCTTGATCGGTTGTTATAGTCTGAGGGATGCCGAATCGGTAGACGATATGATCCCTTACGAAGTCGGCCATGATAGCCGATGTCACGGCTCTTAACGGAATTGCCTCTACCCATTTGGTAAAGTAATCAGTAGCCACCAGAATAAATTTGTGCCCTTTGCTTGATGGTGGGTAAATTTGGCCGATAAGGTCTATTCCCCATCCCCTGAACGGCCATGGCTTGATAATGGGATTCATGGCCGATGCGGGTGCACGCTGGACATTCCCGAATTTCTGACAATCCTGGCATCCCTTATAATATTTGAAACAGTCTTCGAGGATCGTTGGCCAGTAATACCCATAGTTCCTGATCATCCATTTCATCTTATGGGCCGATTGGTGTGCTTCACATACCCCTTCATGGATCTCTCCCATTAGAGTCTTGGCTTCTTCTGTTCCCAGGCAATCGTTCGGTAGAACAGATCGTCTTCGAGCAGTACGTACTTAGTAGCATGAAAACGTACTCATCGCTCCACCTTCTTAGACGGATCTTTCAAGTAGTCGGCAATTTCTTTCCGCCAGTCATCGGCCGCGAGCTCCAGGGCCATAGCGCCTAGAATTGGTCGATAAGTTTGTGAAATATGTAGTTCATGGCTCTCTGATATGTGGCGCCGGCGTTCTTCAAGCCAAAAGTCATCACCACCCACTCGAATAGACCAAGGTGGCCCGGGCATCTGAAGGCCGTTTTGGATATATCCTCTTCGGCCATAAGTATCTGATTGTATCCGGCGTTTCCGTCCATGAAGCTGATAATCTTGTGTCCCGCGGCAGCGTCGATCAACACATCGGCCGTTGGCATGGGGTAACCATCCATCGGTGTGGCCTGATTAAGATTCCTAAAATCAACGCAAACGCGTAGCTTTCCATTCTTCTTGTACACCGGTACAATGTTGGAGATCCACTCGGCATAACGGCATTGCCGAATAAATTTTGCTTCGATTAGCCGAGTTATTTCAGCTTTTATGTCTGGTAGAATCTTAGGATTGCAGCGCCGTGCAGGCTGTTGGTACAGCCGATACCCTGGTTTTATGGGTAGCCGATGTTCAACAATAGATCGATCTAAACTGGACATCTCATGATACTCCCAAGCAAAACAATCCTTAAATTCTCTTAACAAATTTGTCAATTTACATTTGTATTATGGGTCTAAATTTGCACTAATATAAGTCGGCCTTGGCTTGGTGCCATCGCCTAAGTCTATCATTTCTAGTGAATCGGCCAACGTGAACCCGTGCCCTAACTTCCCATCTTCTCGGGCAGACTGATCCATCTATTCTGAGCCTTCGGAGCCGACTGCTCGGATCGGCTGTAGGCCAAAATCGGTGACCTTCAGGAAATCGGTCTCCCATACTCTGCCGGATATGCACCTGACGGTTTCGCAGCTCCACTGCTGCGTGTCGGCTGCCGCGATGCTGTATGCGGAATCGGCGTTGACTACCTCGATGTTGTCGCCGACCCATTGTACAAGACATTGATGCATTGTTGATGGGATGCAGCAATTTGTGTGTATCCAGTCCCGACCGAGTAGCATGTTGTAGGATCCCTTGCCATTAATAATAAAGAAGGTGGTGGGAAGGGTCTTACTGTCGATGGTGAGGTCGACGCAGAGAGCGCCGCGAGCGTTTGACACGTCGCCTTCGAACTCTTTGAGCATCATATCTGTCTTGGTCAAGTCATCATCGCTCTTCCCAAGCTTCTGGAGCACGGCATATGGCATGATATTGACCGTTGCTCCTCCATCTACCATTAATCTGGTGAGGGGGCGACCGTTGACTTGTCCTTTGAGGAACAATGCCTTCAGGTGTTGTCGTTTGTCATCTTCGGGCTTCTCGAATGTGGCCATCATTGGCTCCAAAGCCAACTGTGCCATCTGTTCTTCTATTGCCGACGAATCTTGTCGATCGGCAGGAGTCATAAATTCCATCGGCAGTATGAAGACCATGCCGATATCAGCTGCCGAGTTATTACCCGCCGATTCATCGTCCCCTTTGTCGTTTCTTTTGGGGCGCCATACCCGAGGCCTTCCTTCCTTCTTGTCCATCGTGCTCTGTTGGTCCTCTTCCTGCTATTCCCATTGGCGCAGACGCTGGATTCTTCGTTTTTGAGATTTGGTCAATCCGTCGGGACACCACCTGGGGTTTATTGGTTTGGCTCCTGACTTGGCGTGTTCCCACTCCGGCTCACGTCCTAACGGGTTTTCGTCTGTCACCCGAGCATCGACCATCTCTTCGAGCCGACCGTGAACATTGGCTTTGTTTTCTGACCGGTCATGTCGATCAGTCCTGCCCCCCTGCCTGTCATGACGTCTATCTTCCGACCGGTTGTATCGGTCACTTCTGCCCCCCAGCCGATCACGCACGGGAGGGCGCTGGTCATCTTGGTTGCGCCAACTCCTGCTGATCGGTTCTGGCCTTCCGTCTCTGGAGCGAGACCTGTTGAATGGCAGATTGCCACGATATGGGCCGTTGCATTCTGGGCAATTATCGGCCGAAGGTAGCCTGAGGTTGTTTTCCCAACAGTGGATGAAGAACGGGCACCTCCAGTGACCTTCGTGCCGTCGCATCGCTTCTTCCTGGGATCTTGAGCGTTCATGCTGGCGCTGGTATTTCTGGAGTAGGAACTGGGAAGTGATGCGTGGCTCTTCCGATTTGCCATCGTCGTCCTCCATCCGCCGCTTCCCCTTGATATCATCAGGCGTAGCTTGATTTCTAGGGTCAACGGCGCCACTCTTCTTAGCCGATTCTGACGTCAGCACCTTTGTTTGGAGTGAATTCTTCCCCGTATCGACCATGTTGGTGGGAAAGGGGTGCTGGTCGATCTTCATTGGTTTGGCCGATTTTGTCGGCACTTCAAATTTAAGCCTGCCTTGCTCAATGGCTGACTGTATCTGCTGCCTGAAGATTTTGCACTCATTAGTATCATGGGACGTGGCGTTGTGCCACTTGCAATATTTCATCTTTTTTAGTTGTTCGGCAGAAGGTATTGTATGATATGGCGAGAGCTTGATCTGCCCTTCCTGGAGGAGAAGGTCGAATATTTTATCGGCCTTTGTTGTGTCAAAACCGAATGCCTCTGGCTCCTTTTTACCGAACGGGCATGATATTGGCTTCTTTCCCTTGACCCATTCCGCAAGCTCAACCTCGACGTCTTCCTCGTCCTCCATCTCTTCCAGGAACGCCACTTTCTTCTGGAAATTCCTTCGTGGATCGAAAGAACGTACCTCCTGTCTAGACAATCGGTGGACGATTTGGCTTAAACTCTCGAACTCCTGCGAGGCGTATTTTTCTTTGATGTGGGGCAGAAGGCCTTGAAAAGCTATATCGGCCAACTGCGCGTCGTTTAGAGCCAGGGAATAGCATTTGTTCCTGATTTCCTGAAACCTCTGCACATATGAGGATATCAGCTCGTCGCTTCTTTGCCTGAGGCTGGTCAAGTCGGACAGCTTCATCTCATGCACCCCGGCGTAGAAGTATTTGTGGAACTGTCTTTCTAAATCGGCCCATGTGATAATCGAGTTTGGCGGCAATGTCGTGAACCACTGAAAGGCCGAACCAGACAAAGATGATGAGAACAACCGTACCCGTAGAGCATCCTGCGTAGCTGCCTCTCCGCATTGGATGATGAATCTGTTCACGTGCTCTACGGTTGAAGTGTCATCCATCCCCGAAAACTTGGTGAAGTCAGGAACTTTATATCGATGGGGAAACGGCAATAGGTCATATGTAGACAGGTATGGTGTCCTATAGGTGTAAGTTTGTACCTTCGGCCTTAAGCTGAATTGTTCTTGAATCACCTCCGCAATACGTGCCGACCAATCTGGCTGTTGCTGGTGAACCGTTGGCTGAGGTATTGGCACGTGTTGGTATACCGGAGGTGGAGTAGCCTGATGCTGAGTGAAAGCAGGTGGCATCTGAGTAAAAGCCGGCTGTGTATTGAAAATCGGCTGTTTGAATGAGCCACTTGTTTCATCATACAACATGAGCTCTGCTGTTTTATTCATCTCTGGTGCGACAGGCTGGTATGGCGGCATGGTCGGCCGAATGGCCGCTTGGAAAGATGCCTGGAATGGAGGGCCTCCTTGACTGGCCGATTGATTCTGACCGGCCGTCGCTGATGGTGCCCCCCAAGGTGATGGGCTAACTGGAGGGAATGGTGCAGAAGACAATTGGATGGAGTTATACCCCATAGGAGCTGATGATGAGGAAGCACCTGAACCCCCGACAGAAAATTGGATCGGCTGTGAAACCGAATTCGAATAATTCTGGTTTGGTGGAATCGGCTGAAAATATGCCGGTCCCCTGTATCCTTGAGGTATCCCACCAGCGAAGGAGTTGACAACGGCGTTGTATACCATATTTGAAAGTACCGGGGACTGATCAACGAAGGCGTGATAAACGGACTGTTGAACCATATCGGCCATTTTGGCCGAGTCCTTAGAAATCGTGATCTGGCGGGGAGCGGGAAATGGAGTCTTCTTGATAGTCTCCCCGCTTCTGGAGCGACTGAAAGACTGTAGGCAAGCTTTCCGGAACTGTGCCGTATGCTTATCCAGTTCTTCCTTCTGGTCGTCCTTTAGATCTGCTTCCGTCACCTCGATGACGTTATCTTCGGAGACTTCAGCAGCTTTCGACATGATGGCGGTTGTACTGGTCCCACCGGGCGTGCCAAAAGTGTGTTGGCGCTAGAAATTGGTCAACCGAATCCCAGCGTCTGACACACGACCCGGGAGAATCTGCTTAACTCCTGTTCGGGTGATTGCCCTGGTGCGGTTCGCGCGGCGTGCCAGCCAATCTGACCTGCTGATTGGCAAGGAAGAATACGTGTCAGGTCCAGAAATCACGATCGGCTAAATTTCCGATCTCGAGAGAGCTTATCAGCGAATCGGCCGATTTGCCGTAATAAAGGAATCGGCTATAAGACAGCCGATCACTGTAGCCTTGTAGACAGAAAACTACTAGAGTAATAGACGCAGAGCTACGATAACAACACTAGGAATAGATCTAATCGGCAATATAAAATAGATGAATTTAATAACAGAATGTAAAGAGAGCCGAAACCGCCGATTCCTAGCTGGATAACTGGTGATAAAACTAGAAAAACAGGTAAAACCTATGATTCTAGTAAATATCGATAACTAATGAATAAATCTAAACGAAACAACAGCGATACGCCCGAAGTTAAAGCTTAGAATGTATTCAGTAAACGGAACTTACAAGATTGGCCAGAGATCAATTTGATGCAGCCTTGCCAACTCGCACGAACTCGTGAAAAGAGAAAGTATTTGGCGAAGTCGCCTGCTTGAAAGTAAGTACGAGGAAAGAGTAGTTGGTTGTATTGATTTGTTGATGTTTACAGATTTACAAAGGTAGCTATTTATAGCCCCGTACAGATGACTCCTTAACTGACTAGAATTCTATCCCTAATTCAAATAGAAAACGAATATTTACAAGCACGATTCGTGCTAGGTTGGTTACTATACGCTTCATGGGCTGATCTCCCCCTTATCCTTCTACTCCTTTCCAGGCCCATACAGTCTCAATTAAACCAACCTCCTAATCGGCCGATTCCTTATCGGCAAAAGGCAACCGATTGGGACCCCGGCGCGTACGACCCGAAGCAAGGGAGAAGTCACCAACCGATCTTGTACTGTAGCACCATTCGGCCGATTCCCAACTGTACTTTCCCAATTCCCTCTCTTCTTGGCACCGATTTTACTAGTGACAAA
>NW_014576803.1:0-790 GCF_000263155.2 Setaria italica
ATATCCAACACTTCTTTCACGCCCTTGGCCAGAAAGCTTTGGAAAACACTACTAACAACCCATTATGGCTTGGGCTGTGTTATGTCTCATATCATTGACCGCAGCATCTAACTCTTCATATGTGATAGGTTTTGTCAGCATTACTTTATCCTCTTCAGACATCTTTTAGTTCCTAGCCAAGTATCATCGTCTAGGTGAATGTTGGCTACCTGTTCCTTACCAAACAGATTGTCTTCAATCACCCTACCATTATCCTCCACGGAGTGGATCATATGTTTCCTTCTCCCATTTGCGTGTTGGGGGAAAAAAGTATTTGCATCGTCCTCTAGTGTTAGAGTAAACATAGTACGCCACAATTGTACCGTCTAGCAACCATTTCTCGCCTCCTCTTTTTTGCTAGCTTACATCTTTTCAGCTCGCTCACAAAACAAAAGAGAAAGGAGACCAGTCTGTTGCTTTGAGTTTACTCGTAGTTTTTTTTTGTAGCAATCAAACCACAAGATTGAAGGTGTGCTGCAGATGATCGACTTAGCTGGCAGCGAATCAGTAAGCAAAACTACTGATGTGTTGGACGCAACAAGGAATGAAACTGGTGTAAGTGACTTTATTTATTGTGTAAAATATGATTACTACTATATATAATTAATCATGTTTAATTTAATGTTTCAGAACATAAATAAAAGTTTACTTGCCCTAGGGCAAGTTTTTGAAGCAATTTCGAAAGGGGAGTTTTTGCCATTTAGGGGTTCCAAGCTGACCCACTTTTTGCAGTTGGTTAGTTATTTATTTT
>NW_014576803.1:960-1820 GCF_000263155.2 Setaria italica
TCGCTGATAAGGTTCGCAAGTGCATGGTCAACAGTCGAGTGCGCGCCGTGCAGGTAACACATTTCTGGATATATTTGTGCAAGTTATGAATATTATCTATATTAGAGAAGGGAAGAATAACCAGATTGCTACCATTCCATTTAGTGTAGGGTTACAAGTAAACATAGTATGGGCCAACATGGGCCACAAAGGGAGAAACATAAATCTGTACATATTAACAATCTATATATGGCTTTTTGAAATCTTGTAATTTGTTTATTCAGGAAAAGAGCATGTTGCATGAAGACAATGGAGGACACAGTGTTTTACCATCCACACACAAAATGTATGTTGTAAATTTATTTTGGTGACAGACTAAAATTGAAACGAAATCTTGTTTTATAATGTTTCATTAAATTATTACTGGAAATGCAGATCGAAGAGTATTTTCAAACAAAAAGCAACAGAACCAAAAGGTCAAGGTTAGTATTCACAAACTGATTGTTTATGTGTAACCTTTTGTTACATAATACTGACCATTTTGAAACATTTTATAAATAACAAACCCATGTGACAGGGACTGACTAGTCATGACTAGCCAACAACTAGATTGGCTAATCGACGATTTGGCCCAGTTTGCCTACTGCCTAGTCGGCTACCTAGCTACCTATAGCTGACTGTAAATTTAGGCAAACCATATACTGAGGGCATTAGCATCTTGCAAAGCATGGGATAGAAACTGTAGAGAACACAAAGAAATAGGTCAAAAACAGAATTGCAATCTCTGTGTATATGTACATAGACCAATTTCTACTGGGCTCAAATATAGGGTTTAGGGTTAAGGTTCAAAACGGTGGGTGATCGTCTGATGGTGTGAAAAT
>NW_014576803.1:2122-3794 GCF_000263155.2 Setaria italica
GGCGGCAACCGGGGTGAAAAAACGTGGGTGATCGTCCGGAGCTGTGAAAATGGCCTCTGGACCCATTTTGGACAAAGAATACGTGTACTATAGATCACGTGAGCCTGAATATTGTCCGACCGACATCCGGGGTCGAGAACGTCGGGGGAGTTCTGAAACCGTGAAAATAGCCGCGGGACTAGTTTTGGTCCAAGAATACGTGTATTATAGGTCAGGTGAGCCCGAATATGGTCCGACGGACCACCGGGGTGGAAAACGTGGGGGGAGGTCTAAAACCGTGAAAATGGGCGTCGGACCCATTATGCGCCAAGAATACGTGTGCTATAGGTCACGTGAGCTCGAATACGGACACGCCGGCAACCGGGGTCAAAAACGTGGGTGATCGTCCGAACCTGTGAAAATGGCCTGTTGACCCGTTTTTGGCCAAGAATACGTCTGCTATAGGTCACCTGAGCCCGAATACGGTCCCACCGGCAACCGGGGTCAAAAATGTGGGGATGGTCCGAGGTTGTGAAAATGGGCGTCGGACCCGTTTTGGGCCAAGAATACGTGTGCTATGGGTCACGTGAGCTCGAATACGGACACGCCGACAACCGGGGTCGAAAACGTTTGTGATCGTACGAACCTGTGAAAATGGCCTCTGGACCCATTTTGCGCCAAGAATACGTGTGCTATAGGTCACGTGAGCCCGAATACGGACACGCCGACAACCGGGGTCAAAAACATGGGTGATCGTCCGAACCTGTGAAAATGGCCTGTTGACCCGTTTTTGGCCAAGAATACGTCTGCTATAGGTCACCTGAGCCCGAATACGGTCCCACCGGCAACCGGGGTCAAAAATGTGGGGATGGTCCGAGGTTGTGAAAATGGGCCTCGGACCTGTTTTGGGCCAACAATACGTGTGCTATGGGTCACGTGAGCTCGAATACGACACGCCGAAAACCGGGGTCGAAAACGTTTGTGATCGTATGAACCTGTGAAAATGGCCTCTGGACCCATTTTGCGCCAATAATACGTGTGCTATAGGTCACGTGAGCCCGAATACGGACACGCCGGCAACCGGGGTCAAAAACGTGGGTGATCGTCCGAAGCTGTGAAAATGGCCTCCGGACCCGTTTTGGGCCAAGAATACGTGTGCTATAGGTCAGGTGAGCCCGAATACGGTTAGAACGACACCCGGGGTCAAAATCGTGGGGGAACGTCCGAAACCGTGAAAATGGCCCCCTGGCCCGTTTTCAGCGAAGAAAACGTGTGCTATAGGTCACGGGAGCCCAAATACGGACACACCGGCCACCGGGGTCGAAAACATGGCGGGAGGTCCGAAACCATGAAAATGGCTTAACGACCCGTTTTGGGCCAAGAATACGTGTGCTGTAGGTCCCGTGAGCCTGATACGGACACACCGACAACCGGGTTCAAAACGTGGGGTGGATCGTCCGAACCTGTGAAAATGGCCGTCGGACCCGTTTTTGGGCCAAGAATACGTGTGCTATAGGTCACGTGAGCCCGAATACGGACACGCCGACAACCGGGGTCGAAAACGTGGGTGATCATCCGAACCTATGAAAATGGCCTTTGGACCCATTTTGAGCCAAGAATATGTGTGCTATAGGTCACGTGAGCCCGAATACGGACACGCCGACAACCGGGGTTGAAAACGTGGGTGATCGTT
>NW_014576803.1:4463-7108 GCF_000263155.2 Setaria italica
AGACAACCGGGGTCGAAAACGTGGGGGGAGGTCTGAAATCGTGAAAATGGGCGTCGGACCCGTTTTGGGCCAAGAATACGTGTGCTATGGGTCACGTGAGCTCGAATACGGACACGCCGATAACCGGGGTTGAAAACGTTTGTGATCGTATGAACCTGTGAAAATGGCCTCTGGACCCATTTTGAGTCAAGAATACATGTGCTATAGGTCACGTGAGCCTGAATACAGACATGGCGGCAACCGGGGTGAAAAAACGTGGGTGATCGTTCGAACCTGTGAAAATGGCCTCCGGACCCGTTTTGGGCCAAGAATACATGTGCTATAGGTCACGTGAGCCCGAATACGGTTAGTACGACACCCGGGGTCAAAATCGTGGGGGAACGTCCGAAACCGTGAAAATGGCCCCCCGGCCCGTTTTCAGCGATGAAAACGTGTGCTATAGGTCACGGGAGCCCAAATATGGAAACACCGGCAACCGGGGTCGAAAACATGGGGGGAGGTCCGAAACCATGAAAATGGCTTAAGGACCCGTTTTGGGCCGAGAATACGTGTGCTATAGGTCCCGTGAGCCTGAATACGGACACGCCGACAACTGGGTTCAAAAACGTGGGTGATCGTCTGATGGTGTGAAAATGGCCGTCGGACCCGTTTTTGGGCTAAGAATACGTGTGCTATAGGTCACGTGAGCCCGAATACGGACACGCCGACAACCGGGGTCGAAAACGTGGCTGATCGTTCGAACCTTTGAAAATGGCCTCTGGACCCATTTTGAGCCAAGAATATGTGTACTATAGGTCACATGAGCCCGAATACGGACACGCCGACAACTGGGGTTGAAAACGTGGGTGATCGTCCCAACCTGTGAAAATGGCCTCTGGACCCATTTTGAGTCAAGAATACATGTGCTATAGGTCACGTGAGCCCGAATTCAGACACGACGACAACCGGGGTGAAAAAACGTGGGTGATCGTCCGAAGCTGTGAAAATGGCCTCCGGACCCATTTTGGGCCAAGAATACGTGTACTATAGGTCACGTGAGCCCGAATATTGTCCGACCGACAACCGGGGTCGAAAACGTGGGGGGAGGTGTTACACCGTGAAAATAGCCGCCGGACTCGTTTTGGGCCAAGAATACATGTGCTATAGGTCAGGTGAGCCCGAATATGGTCCGACGGACCACCAGGGTCGAAAACGTGGGGGGAGGTCTGAAACCGTGAAAATGGGCGTCGGACCCGTTTTGGGCCAACAATACGTGTGCTATGGGTCACGTGAGCTCGAATACGACACGCTGAAAATCGGGGTCGAAAACGTTTGTGATGGTATGAACCTGTGAAAATGGCCTCTGGACCCATTTTGCGCCAAGAATACGTGTGCTATAGGTCACGTGAGCCCGAATACGGACACGCCGGCAACCGGGGTCAAAAACGTGGGTGATCGTCCGAAGCTGTGAAAATGGCCTCCGGACCCGTTTTGGGCCAAGAATACGTGTGCTATAGGTCACGTGAGCCCGAATCCGGTTAGAACGACACCCGGGGTTAAAATCGTGGGGGAACGTCCGAAATCGTGAAAATTGCCCCCTGGCCCGTTTTCAGCGAAGAAAACGTGTGCTATAGTCCACGGGAGCCCAAATACGGAAACACCGGCAACCAGGGTCGAAAACATGGGGGGAGGTCCGAAACCATGAAAATGGCTTCCGGACCCGTTTTGGGCCGAGAATACGTGTGCTATAGGTCACGTGAGCCTGAATACGGACACGCCGACAACCGGGTTCAAAAACGTGGGTGATCGTCTGATGGTGTGAAAATGACCGTCGGACCCGTTTTTGGGCCAAGGATACGTGTGTTATAGGTCACGTGAGCCCGAATACGGACACGCCGACACCGGGGTCGAAAACGTGGGTGATCGTCCGAACCTGTGAAAATGGCCTCTGGACCCATTTTGAGCCAAGAATATGTGTGCTATAGGTCACGTGAGCCCGAATACGGACACGCCGACACCGTGGTTGAAAACGTGGGTGATCGATCCGAACCTGTGAAAATGGGCCTCTGGACCCATTTTTGAGTCAAGAATACATGTGCTATAGGTCATGTGAGCCCGATACAGACCCGGCGCGACCGGGTGAAAAACGTGGGTGGATCATCCGAAGCTGTGAAAATGGCCTCCGGACCCATTTTGGGCCAAGAATACGTGTACTATAGGTCACGTGAGCCCGAATATTGTCCGACCGACAACCGGGGTCGAAAACGTGGGGGGAGGTCTGAAACCGTGAAAATAGCCGCCGGACTCGTTTTGGGCCAAGCATACGTGTGCTATAGGTCAGGTGAGCCCGAATATGGTCCGACGGACCACCGGTGTCGAAAACATTGGGGGAGGTCTGAAACCGTGAAAATGGGCGTCGGACCCGTTTTGGGCCAAGAATACGTGTGCTATGGGTCATGTGAGCTCGAATACGGACACGCCGACAACTGGGGTCGAAAACGTTTGTGATCGTATGAACCTGTGAAAATCGCCTCTGGACCCATTTTGCGCCAAGAATACGTGTGCTATAGGTCACGTGAGCCCGAATACGGACACGCCGGCAACCGGAGTCAAAAACGTGGGTGATCGTCCGAACCTGTGAAAATGGCCTGTTGACCCATTTTTGG
>NW_014576803.1:7413-8447 GCF_000263155.2 Setaria italica
GTGATCGTCCGAAGCTGTGAAATGGCCTCCGGACCCGTTTTGGGCCAAGAATACGTGTGCTATAGGTCACGTGAGCCCGAATACGGACACGCCGACAACCGGGGTCGAAAACGTGGGTGATCGTCCGAACCTGTGAAAATGGCCTCTGGACCCGTTTTGAGTCAAGAATACATGTGCTATAGGTCACGTGAGCCCGAATATAGACACGGCGGCAACCGGGGTGAAAAAACGTGGGTGATCGTCCGAAGCTGTGAAAATGGCCTCCGGACCCATTTTGGGCCAAGAATACGTGTACTATAGGTCACGTGAGCCCGAATATTGTCCGACCGACAACCGGGGTCGAAAACGTGGGGGGAGGTCTGAAACCGTGAAAATAGCCGCCGGACTCGTTTTGGGCCAAGAATACGTGTGCTATAGGTCAGGTGAGCCCGAATATGGTCCGACGGACCACCGGGGCCGAAAACGTGGGGGGAGGTCTGAAACCGTGAAAATGGGCGTCGAACCCGTTTTGGGCCAAGAATACGTGTGCTATGGGTCACGTGAGCTCGAATACGGACACGCCGACAACCGGGGTCGAAAACGTTTGTGATCGTACGAACCTGTGAAAATGGCCTCTGGACCCATTTTGCGCCAAGAATACGTGTGCTATAGGTCACGTGAGCCCGAATACGGACACGCCGACAACCGGGGTCAAAAACATGGGTGATCGTCCGAACCTGTGAAAATGGCCTGTTGACCCGTTTTTGGCCAAGAATACGTCTGCTATAGGTCACCTGAGCCCGAATACGGTCCCACCGGCAACCGGGGTCAAAAATGTGGGGATGGTCCGAGGTTGTGAAAATGGGCCTCGGACCTGTTTTGGGCCAACAATACGTGTGCTATGGGTCACGTGAGCTCGAATACGACACGCCGAAAACTGGGGTCGAAAACGTTTGTGATCGTATGAACCTGTGAAAATGGCGTCTGGACCCATTTTGCTTCAAGAATATGTGTGCTATAGGTCACGTGAGCCCGAAGACGGACACGCCGGCAAC
>NW_014576803.1:8547-9903 GCF_000263155.2 Setaria italica
CCAAGAATACGTGTGCTATAGGTCACGTGAGCCCGAATACGGTTAGAACGACACCCGGGGTCAAAATCGTGTGGGAACGTCCGAAACCGTGAAAATGGCCCCCCGGCCCGTTTTCAGCGAAGAAAACGTGTGCTATAGGTCACGGGAGCCCAAATACGGAAACACCGGCAACCGGGGTCGAAAACATGGGGGGAGGTCCGAAACCATGAAAATGGCTTCCGGACCCGTTTTGGGCCGAGAATACGTGTGCTATAGGTCACGTGAGCCTGAATACGGACACGCCGACAACCGGGTTCAAAAACGTGGGTGATCGTCTGATGGTGTGAAAATGGCCGTCGGACCCGTTTTTGGGCCAAGAATAGGTGTGCTATAGATCACGTGAGCCCGAATACGGACACGCCGACAACCGGGGTCGAAAACGTGGGTGATCGTCCGAACCTGTGAAAATGGCCTCTGGACCCATTTTGAGCCAAGAATATGTGTGCTATAGGTCACGTGAGCCCGAATACGGACACGCCGACAACCGGGGTTGAAAACGTGGGTGATCGTCCGAACCTGTGAAAATGGCCTCTGGACCCATTTTGAGTCAAGAATACATGTGCTATAGGTCACGTGAGCCCAAATACGGTCCCACCGGCAACCGGGGTCAAAAACGTGGGGATGGTCCGAGGTTGTGAAAATGGGCCTCGGACCTGTTTTGGGCCAACAATACGTGTGCTATGGGTCACGTGAGCTCGAATACGACACGCCAAAAACCGGGGTCGAAAACGTTTGTGATCGTATGAACCTGTGAAAATGGCCTCTAGACCCATTTTGCGCCAAGAATACGTGTGCTATAGGTCACGTGAGCTCGAATACGGACACGCCGGCAACCGGGGTCAAAAACGTGGGTGATCGTCCGAAGCTGTGAAAATGGCCTCCGGACCCGTTTTTGGCCAAGAATACGTCTGCTATAGGTCACGTGAGCCCGAATACGGTGAGACCGACACCCGGGGTCGAAATCGTAGGGGAACGTCCGAAACCGTGAAAATGGCCCCCCGACCCATTTTCAGCGAAGAAAACGTGTGCTATAGGTCACGGGAGCCCAAATACAGACACACCAGCAACCGGGGTCGAAAACATGGGGGGAGGTCCGAAACCATGAAAATGGCTTCCGGACCTGTTTTGGGCTGAGAATACGAGTGCTATAGGTCACGTGAGCGTGAATACAGACACACCGACAACCGGGGTCGAAATCGTGGGGGAACATCCCAAACTGTGAAAATGGCCCCCAGGCCCGTTTTCGGCCAAGAAAACGTGTGCTATAGGTCACGTCACGGGAGCCCTAATACGGACACACCGGCAACCGGGATCGAA
>NW_014576803.1:11244-12949 GCF_000263155.2 Setaria italica
CTATAGGTCATCTGAGCCCGAATACGGTCCCACCGGCAACCGGGGTCAAAAACGTGGGGATGGTCCGAGGTTGTGAAAATGGGCCTCGGACCTGTTTTGGGCCAACAATACGTGTGCTATGGGTCACCTGAGCTCGAATACGACACGCCGAAAACCGGGGTCGAAAACGTTTGTGATCGTATGAACCTGTGAAAATGGCCTCTGGACCCATTTTGCGCCAAGAATACGTGTGCTATAGGTCACGTGAGCCCGAATACGGACACGACGGCAACCGGGGTCAAAAACGTGGGTGATCGTCCGAAGCTGTGAAAATGTCCTCTGGACTCGTTTTGGGCCAAGAATACGTGTGCTATAGGTCAGGTGAGCCCGAATATGGTCCGACGTACAACCGGGGTCGAAAACGTGGGGGGAGGTCTGAAACCGTGAAAATGGGCGTCGGACCCGTTTTGGGCCAAGAATACGTGTGCTATGGGTCACGTGACCTCGAATACGGACACGCCGATAACCGGGTGAAAACGTTTGTGATCGTATGAACCTGTGAAAATGGCCTCTGGACCCATTTGAGTCAAGAATACATGTGCTATAGGTCACGTGAGCCTGAATACAGACACGCCGACAACCGGGGTGAGAAAAACGTGGGTGATCGTCCGAAGCTGTGAAAATGGCCTCTTGACCCATTTTGAGCAAAGAATATGTGTGCTATAGGTCATGTGAGCCCGAATACGGACACACCGACAACCGGGGTTGAGAACGTGGGTGATCGTCCGAACCTGTGAAAATGGCCTCTGGACCCATTTTGAGTCAAGAATACATGTGCTATAGGTCACGTGAGCCCGAATTCAGACACGGCGGCAACCGGGGTGAAAAAGCGTGGGTGATCATCCGAAGCTGTGAAAATGGCCTCCGGACCCATTTTTGGCTAAGAATACGTGTACTATAGGTCACGTGAGCCCGAATATTGTCCGACCGACAACCGGGGTCGAAAACGTGGGGGGAGGTCTGAAACCGTGAAAATAGCCGCCGGACTCGTTTTGGGCCAAGAATACGTGTGCTATAGGTCAGGTGAGCCCGAATATGGTCCGACGGACCACCGGGGTCGAAAACATGGGGGGAGGTCTGAAACCGTGAAAATTGCCGTTGGACCCATTTTTGGGCCAAGAATACGTGTGCTATAGGTCTCGTGAGCCCGAATACGGACACGCCGACAACCGGGGTCGAAAACGTTTGTGATCGTATGAACCTGTGAAAATGGCCTCTGGACCCATTTTGCGCCAAGAATACGTGTGCTATAGGTCACGTGAGCCCGAATACGGACACGACGGCAACCGGGGTCAAAAACGTGGGTGATCGTCCGAAGCTGTGAAAATGTCCTCTGGACTCTTTTTGGGCCAAGAATACGTGTGCTATAGGTCACGTGAGCCCGAATATGGTCCGACCTACAACCGGGGTCGAAAACGTGGGGGGAGGTCTGAAACCGTGAAAATGGGCGTCGGACCCGTTTTGGGCCAAAAATACGTGTGCTTTGGGTCACGTGAGCTCAAGTACCGACACGCCGATGACCGGGGTTGAAAACGTTTGTGATCCTCCGAACCTGTGAAAATGGTCTCTGGACCCCTTTTGAGTCACCAATACTTGTGCTATTAGTCACGTTATCCTGAATACCGACACCCCGACGACCGGGGGGAAAAAATGTGGGTGATCTTCC
>NW_014576804.1:0-9960 GCF_000263155.2 Setaria italica
AATGAAACAATGCACTAGATGCTATTTTAATAATCAATTCTGCTCAATTACATATGGAGCACTCTTGGAAACACAGAGGTGAAATTTCCAATTTGAGATTGCCTAACACCGTGCTAGAGAAATTGTTGTAAAGTTCGATTAGCAATCACTGGCGTCAAGAACCTTCTATGTACTCAAACTCAATAACTCGTATTCAAATGTGTTGCTCATACCTTTGATCTGAAAAGATTCCTATACATGTGCCTTGCCTCTTCATCTTGGTTGGAACTGAACCAGCAAACTCGGTAGCATGGGAATGGGATGGAGCAGTAGACTCGATCCTTATTGTTTCTCTCTCTTTGTCGAGTTTCCTTCCATTTCAAATTCTGCAATTTTCTTATAAACTAGCTAAGACAGTTGCGTGGCTATAATTTATTCAGTTATAATATGCTGCATTCAAACGATAACAAAATAAGTATTGAATTTTTCATTTGCTAGGACATATTTGTTTAACTTGTTCTTAAGAACACGTGGAGAATGTGTGATTTACTAAGGAGTACATATTGAGATGGATGGATCTGAATTAGTTGCTCTGATCCAAGCGTTGACATCAAGGATTAGACAAATGTTTAATTTGATTTGTGCTGAGTAAGCTAGATATGATTGTAATGGGATTGGACGGGATGAGCATGTGAGACAATAATGCTAGAGATATTATTGTAAGCATGGATTAGGAATCAGTGGGATCATGACCTTACTGCAGCTCAAGGTTAGTAGTGGTATTCAAATTTGTGATGCTTGTCCAAAATGATTTCAGTACATGTGCTTTGCCTCTTCTTCATCTCGGTTGGAACTGAACAAAAATCGTTAGCATAGGACAGGACACTAGACTCTATCCTTGTTTCTTCCCTTGTGAGTTCCTTTCAGCTTAAAATTCTGCAGGATCCTTAGCCAAGGTGGCGAGTACAATTGTGTGGCTAAAGTATAAATAGTTATCATTGCCAAAACAAACATTAAGGAATAAGTATTGCGTGTTGACTTGTATATACTGACTAGCATGGATCTATGTTGTCATACTGAACTATAATTTTAGAAGGGCAAGCCACCTTACCTAGTACACCACATACTTGGTCAGAAGATCGATCTTCATACCTTCTCCAAGTTAAAAAGACATGAAGCTCCACTACCATTTTTGTAGGACAAATGCTCATGTTAAAAGTTCAATATAGGAAGCAATTAACCAAGAGCACTTTCTGAAGAAAGTATGAAAACATAATGTAACTAAATTAAATGTTTACAGTTGGTGGACAAAAATCATGGAGTTGGAAACGTGGATATGTTTCAGATACTATCTCCCTACCCCCTCTTTTCTCTTTGGACTTGTAGTCCAACTCCTGTACATAACTCTCTTTTATACATATAAATAGAAAAAAACAGTAGGGGCCTCCCATGCTGTTCGGCTCAAAAAAAGTCAATGGAGTTGATGCTGGTACTAGCATAGTCCTCATTTTTATCTTGGAGCAATAATGTCCAAGGTCTTTTTACTTATATCAATAGCCCAAAAAGTTGTAATACTATTTTCAAAACTGTCAAGTTGTGCACGACCACATGTACTTCTTACATTTTTGAGAAGAATGATACATCGAAGCCTCAATCATGACCTGTAGAGGATAATCTATTTCTGAAAGCAATGTAAATGATGATATTTCACAATTAACTTCATGCTCATTAGTTTGTCTCCATAATCTTCTCAGCAAAGTCAAGTGATAGGGCTTTGAATAATGAAGAGACATATATCCAACAGAAAATGTGCTAGGAATTGTTGCTATATTCACAAGCCTAGGGAAGAATTCTTTGCCACATTAATAACATATTATTAACTGAATTTAACTGACAAAAAGACTTAACGGTTATTACAATAGTTTATATGTCCGGATTGAAAAGGAAGGATATATTATGAAAAGGTGAATGGGATAGACCTTTCTTTTCAAGAAATGTAGTATACCTCAGATTTTTTTTTCTACATTCTGTAAAACAAAGGAAAGAAAAATTACCGACACAAAACTTGAAGATTGCTCTCTGAATATGCTACCGCAGCATTGTAGAGGCCATGGGAATGTGATCCATTTTGTGACAATCCTAATTGATTAATAGGGGCGGAACTTAGTTATGGCCGAAGGTATCTTACCATGTTGAATGAGATTTGAGGTTTTCCCCTTAGCTTGGCATCCACTAAATTTCCCTTCAAGCGCCGCCACTGTTGATTAGGATATTGAAATCTGCGTAATGTACGCTCATGTCTGCACAGTAAGGTTAAACCAAATATAGAAATAAAGATAATAATCGGAATTATGATCAAAATGAAACAAACAAGCAAGGGAGATTCCCTCACCTAACATGCTGACTAATGTGCCCAGCTCAATAAACTGACCAAAATCAAACAGCTGGTGTCAGAGGTAAGGAGTAAGCTAAGATGTCAGGTGGGGACACCAACATTTGTACCAATCTTAGAGCCCATCTGACAATATGTGGTTTTGGGTGTGATACTGTGGGTAGCAAACATTTTCACAAAACCCGTTCTTTATAGTATTTTTGTAATATACATAAAAATGCAGTTAACTTGTGATCTTATATGAAGAAAATATTTTCGTAAAATAAAACTAAATGGTCACTGTCTAAGTTCTAACAGAACAGCACAGAGATTTTTTTTTTGGGCAACAAATTGACTATATCTGTGAAACAAAAAAAAAAGGAAAACCTTGCCATATCAACATATTATGAGATGAACTTAGTAATCCTTTGGCACACAATCACAAGCATATATCTTGCAAAAGGGTATGCAATACTATTTGTTATTACTCTATTAACTCTTGTTTTGTAACCTTGTAGATTTGGAAAGGCTGCATAATATGCATAAGTTCAAAAGACCTTCCCTATTTGTAAGATTGATTTAAAAACTGCATATGCACTCAGAAAAGGACAATTACGTAATTACCAGTTGGAATAATCCACATATTTTTCACAAGAAAGGTAAATTACCACCTTACAGGATTATGACTCAGTTTATGAAATTATATGCACGCATCTAACTGTGAGTCTAACCATAAATTTACAAACATAGGACTAACCACCCGTAACCAAGAGGTTAGGATCAGACCCTAACAAGCAATAAGCTAAATTGATGGTTTTATTTTGCTCAAGTTTTTTCCATAAAAAACCTGGCTGTACCTTGGATTTCTCATACCCCTATTCTTCTTAATATATTCATATGCAGCTCTCCTGTGTGTTCAAGAAAAATCTATCTGTGAGTCAAGAATGTTGTTTGATGCATTATCATAGCTTCCTCGATTTTCTTTCAAGGCATTGGCGATTCTGGTAGAGTCAGGTGCAAAAGAATGTTAGTTAAGTCTAATAGTTCTATTAGCTTTTATTCCTATTTTATCCCTTTGTTTAGCCACCAAACTACCTTTTGGTTGGTAGCCTATATATGTACCAAAACTGGGCTATTGCCCTTGGGCTAATGAGAGAGAGATCCATTTGGGCCAACAATTGGTATCAGAGCCCATCTTTCTCACCCTCTCTCTCCTCTCCCGTACCCCTGAAACACCCCGGGCTCCTCTGTTCTACCAGTGCACAAAAACCCTAGCACCCATGGTGGGCCCATCAGGCAGCGGCGGCACATCCGGCGGCTGCTCCACTCCTTCCCATGATCGAATCAGGTGCGGGCCAGCGCGAATCGAGCGTGGGCGGCGCAAATCTAGCAGCTCGAGCGGTGGCAGCCTCCAGGCCCGTGCGGGCGTCACGCGACAGCGAGGCAAGCTTGAGCAGAGGAGGCACGAGCGGCTGGCGGCTCAGCGCGAACACGGCAGGCAGCAGCAGGCGGCGCGACGCGCACGGTGGCGGCGTGCGGTATGGAGGCGGCGTCATGGGCAGCAGCTGGGCAGCAGAGGAGGTACAAGCGGCGGCAGGCACCCTTCTTCCTCGACCTCTTCCTTGACATGGCACGCTCCAGGCGGACGGCAGAAGGCGCAGGTGGTGTTGGTCAGGCGGCCGGCACGGCTCCGACGACCGACGCAATGCCCACAGACAATCCGGGGCGCGCGGCCGGCGTGGTGCACGTGGCTGGCACAGTGCCAGTGCGCCCGGCTCGCTCCTCGGCCCACTCGTGAGCCTCACGGGCCTCTTCCTCCCACCACTCGGCCACGACCAGTGGGCGGCGCCGCAGGACGGCGGGCGAGAGGCGGCTGCAGCTCGGGCAGCGCGTGCGGCGGCTGTGGAGGTCGCGGTGGCACGTGCAGTCGAGGCAGCCCGCTTAGCCATGGAGGAGGCACAGGCAGTAGCGGCCGCCGCTACCTAGCGGCATTTGGAGGCGGACCGGCTGCGCGAGTAGGCGGAGGCGACATGCGAGATGGTGTGTCGTGACGAGATGGGGCTAAGGCGCGTGGTGCAAAGCGTCCGTGTCGAGGCGTAGTCTCGAGCTAGAGGAGGCGGACTAGTGGCGGAACGCGGAGGTGGATCGGTGGGTCCAGGACCTACATCGAGGCATGGATGACGGGCATCCTCGGAGCTGGAGGAGCTCCATCCACAAGTCCGGCCTCGACTCCGACCTCGACTCCAGGCACCGACCCCTAAGGGTCGTGAAGACCATCATCCGGGAGTCCGTTGGCAGCACATAGTGGCCGATGTTGACGAAGACCAACTACATGGAGTGGTCCTCGGTGATGAAGGTGAAGCTCCAGGTGCAGGAGATGTGGGACACAGTCCAGTACGGCGACGTCGACAGCCACGAGGACCAGCGAGCGCTCAAGGCGTTGCTTGCCGCGGTCTCGATGGAGATGGCGATGAACCTCTCGGGGAAGAGGACTACCAAGGCTGCCTGGGACGCTATCGCTGCAGCCCAAGTTGGCAGCGACCACGCCTGCAAGTCCACTCTGCAGAAGCTTCGGCAGGAGTGGGATTGTCTGACTTTTGAGCTGGGCGAGGACGTCGACGACTTCGCCCTCCGCCTCTCCAGCCTGATGCAACAGCTGGAGCGGTACAGTGACGACGAGATCAACGAGGAGAAAACCGTGGCGAAGTTCCTACGCGTCGTCCCTAAGAAGTACTCGCAACTCGCTATCTCCATCAAGATGCCGCTCGACCTCTCGACGTTGTTGATCGAGGAGCTGACGGGGCGATTCAAGGCATTCGACGACCGCGAGGAGATGACGTCTGGTAGGCCTGTCACCATCGGTGGCAAGCTCCACCTCACTGAGGAGCAGTGGATCGCTCGCCAGAGGGAGCGAAAGAAGGAGGAGCCTTCTTCCTCGACAGGCGGCCGCAGGCGCGGCAAGCCATGTAAGGCACCCAAGGCGCGAGGAGGCGTCGAGGGCGGCGCGCAAGGAGGCGCCGAGGGCGGTGCCACCGGCGAGCGCGAGGCTACACGAGACGACACCTGCTACAACTGTGGCAGGACTGGCCATTGGACTAGGGAGTGCCGCCAGCCATGGCGCAGCCAGGTCCATGTTGCGCAGGCTGTGGAGGAGGAGGAGGAGCTGGCTCTATTCCTGGCTCACGGGCCGGGACTATCGAGCTTCTTCCTCGCGCGCGTCTCCCTTGGTGACGGTACCAGCAACAACTTTATCGATCCATTTAAGCACATGTAATCAATGTTGGCGTAGCACGGTGGTAAGGCACCATGCATGGGTGGTAGCGTACCGGTCAGGGATTGGTCCCTGAAAGCTGCAATTGGTGTCCAAAGAATGCCGAGTTTTAGAAGTGGCATTTGATACAGAAACACTATGCATATCAATTCAGCTAGTCAAGAATCCTCCTGACTTTAATTGCATATCGCCTTCAAACATGGTGAGTCTTATTACACATATGACTTCGGACAAAAAACAAGTTTAACAAGTAACAGGAGTAAAAAAAATGAAAATACGAAGTTTGACTCCACCATATAGCTAGGTTGACTGAGAAGAAGGAAAACATATCACTTCTTCTTGAGTGGGAAGGAAGGGCGGATGGCGATGCCGCACAGTCCCTCCGGCTTACGGGCGATGTTCTTCTTCATCTTGATGAAGCCCTTGTCTCCCCACTTGCCCCCCCACGAGTTCTTGACGATCCAGTACTTGTCCCTGCCCTGCTGTCCGTACCCGACGACGGTGACGGCGTGGTTGAGCTTGGTCCCGCAGGGCCCGTTGTAGATGCCCTTCTTGTAGTGCTGGAAGTTGCTGCCCCCGGCCTCGATGGACACGCAGACGGGCTGCATCGCTACCGCGTTCTGCAGCGACGCCTCGCTCCGGGTGGCCACCCGCCGGAACCCGGAGATGGTGGCGGCGCGGTGCTTCAGCTTGGAGCGGTCGCACTTGCCCTGCCGGGCCTTGTACGGGTAGTCCTTCTCCGTGGTGATGCCGCCGTTCTTGGTGATCCACTGCAGCGCGCGGTAGTGCATGCCGCCCTTGCAGCCCTTGTCCAGCGTGTCGCAGTCCACGAGCTCCTGCTCCGACAGGGACAAGAGCTTCCCCGTCCGGATCTTGTTGATCCCTTCCACTGCGGCCACCGCCGCGAAGGCCCAGCACGACCCTGCACGAGCAGTTTTGTTTGGTTAACGCAACGACCATTCGACCAAACGAAGGACGCGTGCTTGTCAGAAATAAAATAATTGTAGTGCTTGTTATTACCACACGAGCCCTGGTTCTTTGCCGGCGTCACGGCGCCTTTCGTGCGCCAGTCCACCCTCGCCGGCGCGGCGGACAGGTTCGTGTACGCCGCCGCGTGGCCGGTGGCATCGACCGACCCGGCGCGCGTCGTGATCACTGCCATGTCCTCGTCGTCGTCTTCTTCAGCTAGCTGCGTCTGCGGGGGCACCGTGTACAGGGCCATGAACTCCTCGTTGGTGAGGTCGGTGTACTCCGTCTCGCCGAGCTCGTACGTGAGCCCGGCCGCCTCGGCGTCGGCGTTGGTGCTCTCGATGTAGCGCACGTTGCTGGCGTACACCTGGAAACGGTGAAGCTCCTCCTCGGCGGTTGCGTACGACTTGTCGTACTCCGCCTTCCACTGCTGGAACCTTGCTAGCATCAGATCGTCATTGTTGTCAGCCACGCCATCGTCGGCGAGGCTGTGGGCTGACAAGCAGCCGTTGAGGGAGACGGCCACGAGGAGGAGTACGCATGGCAGGAAGCGTTTGGTGGAGGAGGCCGCCATGGATTAGCTCAACGTGTGGAGAATGTAGATGTTTCAGTGAGCGTTGATCGAAATAGATGGGCGAATGGATGCTTAAATAGTAGTTGCTCCTATACGGCCGTTGACATTATGCAGATCACTGGAATCACGAGTAGAGAAATTTACACAGTGCAAAACCTCACCCACTAACGAAGCTTAACGTCAGTGCTCATATTCAAATGCGGTGCTCCTACCTTCGATCCAAAAAAGATGCCAGTAAACCCTGTACATCCAAAAAAGAACTTATATATAGACGCAAAAAAATCAAACCTTAAGAAAACCAGAGTTAAAAATTCATTTCCTAGAACAAAAATTTTTAACTTGTTTTGAAAGAATAAAAGGAGGTTATGTGGTTCATCGGGGATATGATTCATGGACATGAAGAGGGATGCAGGATACTTAGCTACTTGCTCTGATCCAATCTTTTGCATTTATATATAATGTGGCTCGTGCTGAGCTTGGTAGGATTATCATGTGACATGGGATGTGCATGTGATGCAATGTCAGAGTTAATATTGTAAAGTTAGATTAGCTATCATTGAGGCCATAAGAACCTTCCGTGCTGCTCAAAGTTATTAATATTACTCGTATTCAAATATTTGATGCTGATCATACCTTCGATCCAATATATTCCAGTACATGTGCTTTACCCCTTCATCTCGATGGAAACATGGGATGGGGCACCTGACTCGTTCCTTGTTGTTTCTCCCTTTAATTTGCCGAATTTCTTTTATCTTAAAATTGTGCAGGGTCTTTATAAAGTAGCCAAGGCGTGGCCAACAAAAATTATATGGCTAAAGTTTGTATACTTATGATATATATGCAAAATGGTATAACTTCAAACCTTAAGAAAATGACCCTTGAATTTTCATTTGCTAGAAAATAAATTTTAATTCTTGTTGGTTGAAAACTGAACTAAAATCTGTAGCATGGGATGGACCACTAGACTCTATCCTTGTTGTTCCTCCCTTAGTCAAGTTCCTTTCAGCTTAAAATTCTGAAGGATTGTTATAAAATAGCAATGGTGGCCTATAGAATTATCTGGGAAGAACTTATGCATTTATATGATAATTTAAAGCTTAGTATTAAAAACTGAGCTATTAAGAAAACTGAAAATTCTAGGAGAAGGAAACGGCCATCCTTTAGAATAGGGTAGGTGTGGATGAGGTCATCAGACTTTTCTATAGGGTTGCAACTCATGCCACGCAAGAAGATTTATGCATCGATAGTGTTAAGGGTTCGGCTCCCTGGAATCTGAAAGGTTAGGTTACTACCAGCTTGCCTCTACGGAGAGGAGCACTTTGTACTGTCCGGAGGTCATATATAGATCAAAGCTCAAAGTGAGTTGAACGTTTTTCATTTGCTAGAGAATAAAAATTTAACTTGTTTTTAAAGAATACATGGAGGATATGTGGTTCAATCACCGGGGAGGACGAATGGAGATGGAGAGGGATGCTTAACTAGTTGCTCTGATCCGATCTTCGGCTTTTGTACATATATAAAACGGATTAAGGAAAATTTTAATTCAGCTCGTGCTAAGTTTGGTAGGATTATCATGTGATTGGACATGGGTTGAGCAGGTGATGCAATGCCAGAGTTATTGTTGTAAACTTGCATCTCGGATATTATTCCAGTACATGTGCTTGCCTCTTCTTAATACTAGCATTGAAATGTGTGATGCTCGTACCTTCGATCCAGGAATATTATTCCAGTACATGTGCTTGCCTCTTCTTCATCTCGGATAGACCCAAACCAAACCAAAATCAGTAACAAGGGATGGGGGCGCCAGACTCGTTCCTTGTTGTTTCTCCCCTTTCCAAGTTCCTTTCAAATTAAAATTATGCAGGATAATCCTTATAAAGAAGCCACAGCGGCCAGCAAAATTGTATGGCTAAAACTTATATAGTTATGACATGCAGAACAGTATTAGTTAAAAACTTAAGAAAACAAGTCTTGTTTTTTCATGTGCTACATGTTTAACTTGTCCGCGGAGAATCTGTGGTTCGCTGATGCACCGAGATTGAGGGATCCTTAATTAGTTACTCTGCGATCCCATCATTATCATTTACGGGAAAGAAATAGGCAAATGTTTAATTTGGTTCATGCTGAGCTGGGTAGGCTTATCCCATAGTCGAATTTGAGTATGTAAGGCCAGTCCCAATCCTAATGGGATTCCATTTTCATTGAATAGAATGCCAGAGGGAGGGAGGGAGGGAGGGAGGGAGGGAAGACCCTGACTACACCGCTTCTAACACATATTCTCTTGCTTATGTTGCCTACGAAACAACAAAAATGAAACAATGCACTAGATGCTATTTTAATAATCAATTCTGCTCAATTACATATGGAGCACTCTTGGAAACACAGAGGTGAAATTTCCAATTTGAGATTGCCTAACACCGTGCTAGAGAAATTGTTGTAAAGTTCGATTAGCAATCACTGGCGTCAAGAACCTTCTATGTACTCAAACTCAATAACTCGTATTCAAATGTGTTGCTCATACCTTTGATCTGAAAAGATTCCTATACATGTGCCTTGCCTCTTCATCTTGGTTGGAACTGAACCAGCAAACTCGGTAGCATGGGAATGGGATGGAGCAGTAGACTCGATCCTTATTGTTTCTCTCTCTTTGTCGAGTTTCCTTCCATTTCAAATTCTGCAATTTTCTTATAAACTAGCTAAGACAGTTGCGTGGCTATAATTTATTCAGTTATAATATGCTGCATTCAAACGATAACAAAATAAGTATTGAATTTTTCATTTGCTAGGACATATTTG
>NW_014576805.1:0-9955 GCF_000263155.2 Setaria italica
ATTGTAGTATTCTCATTGCCACCAAGGTTTTCATTGCCTTTTGATAGTCAGTTCAAGCACAACGCCAAATTTGAATGTTTTCATGTTACATCAGCCAAGGCTGAGGTTGTTAGTTTCCACTCCCTCAAATGGTCTTCTGGAACAAATGGGGGCAAAAGTATTGTTGAGGCATTTTTCATGAGAATGTTTTGTAGTCTTCTGTAACAAATGTGGCAAATGTATCGTCTAGGGTACAACACTCTTTTCAGGCATTAATCAATGATGCAACTCTTGTCAACATTGCTATATTTGCAAGTTTGGAGTTTGTTAATTTACAAATACCTTTCCGTTGGCAGGGTGATAAACGAACTGGTAGTAATGACAGTGGTTCAACATCGGCGGGACAATCTCCACGACTTAAATCTTTCTCTTGTAGATCTCTTCTGACTAATGATGTAAGTGATGCCTGATAATTGGAAGTACAAAAGAATCTGTTCGTTCTGAGACGATGTCTATATATCCGTGTTAGGAACCTATTATATAAATTTAAGGTTGAGTTGATTCTATGAATTCATTAGGTTCTGCAAAAAATTTGAAAGCTAATCTTGAATTCTTAATAAATCAGTATGGTAGTACGTATGAGAACTTAATGTACAAAGTAACCTATGATGCTAATATCTTATTGCTATGGGTCCCTGATTCTTTGATGTTCTCATGAATTGTTTCAATTAATAGTTTATTGATACCCAGTGCTAATTTCTGCCTTGACATATATAAAGTGTGGATATAGGTGTGTTTCTTTTCTTTGGCTCATCAATGTTTGTGATTGCCTATCTGCCATCTTAGTATTCTTTGTAAGTCTGTTTGGAAAAATAAGCAACACTCCGCGGTGAGCCACTGCTCGCTAATCCAATCTGAATCACGTGCTCTCTGAGTTTCAAGCCATCTGCTATATGGTACCTGCCCATTGGCTGAGAGTTTCGTGAGAATGGTCATATTTTTATGCTGCTCACAGTGACAAATAGAGGATTGTGTTTTTACTGCTGAGGGTGAACCAGTTGTCCATTCTGCCTCTAAAAGTTTGCCCATTTTCCTTTTGCTACTCTTCCTTTATTTGCTCCTTTTGATTTCAGCATTTTTTCACCATTTTCGGCTGAAGTCTGTCAAGGTGGCATAAGACTATTTTGAACTTCTAGAAAACATCCATTAGTTATGAACAGAAACAATACATTGGGTGGTTCTTTTGTCAATTATGGAGGGTATCTTGGTTATACTCGTAATGATCCAAATTTTGCATGCTTTTCTTCAGTCAAACTGACAGTGACAGTAAAACAAATTATCGCATAATGGAAGAATGACAATGTATTCCCCTAGGTGGATGCTTAGCCCCGCTAGGTGATGGTCCCTCTCCAGACTAGTACTCAGCTCTTATGGGAACACGGACTTACTGGTAAAAAGGAAAATGACTGAAATTTGAACGGCATAATGACGAACAGGGGCCAGCTTAGTGGCAAAGGCAAATTTTCATTAACACTAGACACCTTAGGCACTTTTGGCTGACTGCAGTTAATTGAGCTGCACATATTAGTTGAAGTGAAGAATACGGATTATTAATTGCATGCATTTCTGTAGGGAAACAAAGCAGGATTTCACCTTTTTGTGCTACTTCTATGATACTACATGGATTACCCTCTTCAATACTTTTTTTAGAATTTTGGATTTGAATTACACTGTAAAACTAGATTGCTCTTGTTGCCTTTATTTACGGATGCAGTTTTATTTGCTCAGACACATATTTTCACTTTTTCAGACATTATTGTTCTGACTCTTTTCTTTAACAGGTGGAAAGTGGACTAAGAAGACCCCTGAACCCCTAGGGCTCACGTTGCAGACAGATTATTTTGCAAACCAAAGTGGACTAACCACAGTTTGTTGGAAGAGGGATGCTGGTTCCTCAGATAAGAACTAGATGTTTATTTCTTGGTTTAGGGATTCCTGTTCAGATAACTAGAGCTTTATTAATTTCCCTTTTTCTCTTATAAATGAATTGATGAGTTTTATTTGTGAATATGTCTAGATGAGTTCCTGTTCAAAATTCAGATATGCGACTTGTTTTCATTCAGTGATTTAAATGTTCAGATGTGCATGCTTCCTACTGGCTGATATGCATTCATTTCATCCAAGAGATTCTGATCTGATTTGTCAATCCAAATTTACTACTAGGTGCAGGCTTGGTTTGATCACCTGATGACAGGATGGGTCCTACTGCCGAGCCCATTCTTACTGACAAGCTGTAGGCGGCGAGCAGAAGGCCAACATTGTGACGTGAATTCCCCAACCTCTGCTGGCTCCAACCCAAACAACAACCTTTGGAGCATCCTTTGTGCAGGTGTTGAGCGCTGGGACCATCTTATAACCCTAGATGAGCAATGGACCTCTCCAATCTTTTTATTTGTTTTTTATTCGTAAGGGGTGGGATTTTTTTGTGTGTGGCATTCTGACCTTGCAACAGTGATAACTCTATGATGCATGGTCAAATGCTTATCATTCCTCAGGGAAGTCTATCTAGTATTCCAGTGCAGCGATTGCATGTACAAGACCTACTGGCTCTGTCCACTCCTTGTAATGATCACTAGCTGCTATAATTGTTGTACAATTGTATTACTTGTGTCCGGGAGCGTGATGCTGAATCCAGGTTCCTATGTGCAAATGCATAATTATCTGTGATGCTACTACATTGAATCTAGGTTCCTATAGTTTTTTTTGTTAGCACACTACTATTTGCATCCACGTGTTATTCCTTCAGGATAAAAAAAATACTACTTTCACACTAGATTGACGCAAACAATTTGCATCTACATGTCATTACTTGCCGCTGGAAAAAAAACATGATACTAGATCCCATAATCTATTTTTATGCGCGCGCACGTCATTTTGTAAGGAGAACAAACTCAAGGTTCCGAACAAGCAATCAGGCCTGAACGGGCCACTAACATGTTGTCCAATGGTCAGCGCATGAGGCATCATCAGGCCCACCAGGCAACATGCGAGCGTGGATGCAGGCCTGAATGGGCCACTAACATGTTGTTGTTCAATGGTCAGCGCATGAGGCATCATCAGGCCCACCAGGCAACATGAGAGCGTGGATGCAGGTTAAAATTGAAAAAAAAATCAGTTGCAGTTTTGAGGAATCGAACCTGAGACGAGCGCTCCACCGCTTGGCACCTGCGCGTGCGAGGAAAGGGCCAGATGGGGGAGAGGCGCGCGACGCGGGAGGGGTTGGGTACGGAATAAGCTATTGTAGCTAAGGTGGTGTTTGGATCACTAGTTCATGAGCTAAATTTTAGCTCCTAAAATTTAGTTCTGCTGGGATGTTTGGATCCATGGGCTAAATTTTAGTCCCTCATCAAACAATGACTGATTTGCCCTCCCTCCTCCTCCTTTCCCCCTCTCTCTCTTCTCCCCTTCGCCGCTGCTCCCTCCTCACCACACGCATCATGCCGCGCCGCTGCTCCCTCCTCACTCCCACTACCACCACCAGCAGCAGCAGCCGCAGCCACTGCCGCCGCGCCACCATGTGCTCGCCGCCTCCGCCTCCCGCGCGCTGACCTGCCGCGCCACCAACACCATCGTCCATAGGCGCCACCACACCGCCACGCCCACCAGGCGCCCGCGCCGCCGGCCGCCGCCACCGTCCCCGTCCCCGGCGCCTGCTCCCTCCCCCGCGTCGCGCTCTCACGACGTCAGCTCGCCGCCTTCCCCCTACGCGGCATTGGCGCCGGGTCCCGGTCCAGGTCCGGCACCAGAGCCGTTCGTGGCGGCGGTCGCGGGCGGCGGGAGGCGAGGGGGAGCGAGCCTGAGCCCGCCGCTCATCGCGATGCCGGCGGCGGTGGGCGCGGCGCTGGTGGTGGTGCTGTACGCTCGCCTGGTGAGCTGAGTGTTCCACGCGGCGCGGCGGCGATGGCGGCACCGCCGGCTGTGGCTGCTCAGCCTCCCTGGCGGCGGCGGTGGCGGGCGAAGGAGGCGGGGCCGGGCGGAGGCGGCGGCCCGGGCGGAGGAGGTGGGGTTGGGCGGAGGCGACGGGCCGACCGGAGGAGGCGGGGGGCCGGAGGCGGCGGGGCCGGCCGGAGGAGGCGGGCTCGGGCGGAGGCAGCGGGCGTGGGAGGCGGAGGAGAGAGGAAGTGCGGGAGGGGCAAGGGACCACGCGGAGGAGAGAGGAAGAGGGGCAGGGGTGGAATTTGTGGTCCTTGGATCACTTTTAGCCCCTTTTAGGGCCTCTTTGGGGGCTAAATTTTAGCTCCTAAAGTTTAGCTATTTGTCACTTTTAGCCCTCCTGTTTGGATCCCAAGAGCTAAATTTTGAGCTAAAAGTGCAAGACTAAAATTTAATCCTTGGATTCAAACAGAGCCTAAGTATACTTCGTGACCGACCATAGGATAACTTATTCTAGTTAGAGAATAGCTTATTCTGTAGCCAGATCACAGGACGCACGATCCAGCGAGTCAGGATCCCGTGCGGTGCTGCCATTTAGAGGGTGTTTGGTTCTTTAGAACCTCCTAAAATTCCTGTCACATCGAATGTTTAGATACTAGGAGTATTAAATATAGATTAATTACAAAACCAATTGCACAGATGGATGCTAATTTGCAAGACGAATCTATTAAACCTAATTACTCCATGATTTGACAATGTGATACTACAGTAAATATATGCTAATAATGGATTAATTATGCTTGACAGATTTGTCTCGCGAATTAGCCTCCGTGTAGTTAGTTTTATAATTAGTTCATATTTAATCCTCCTAATTAGCTTTCGAATATTCGATGTGACATGAATTTTAGTCCGGACTCAAGATGTAAACATCCTGCCTAATTTTGGGGCGTCACCGCTGAGCCAACCACGTGAGCCGAGCCGCGCTGCAACTCTGGTGGCCGGTAGCCACGGTCATTAATGGGAAATGAATGATAATTAGTTACGCACGCTGACTTCGGGAAATTGAGTTCAGGTACATTACACGTGCATGTGTTACCAGAATACTAGAATGAGAGTGCGTAATCCAGTAATGGTAAATATCCAAAAAATTACGGTAATCCAGCAGAACATCAAACACATTGGACACCTCACTAGTATACAGTAAAATCGTTACGATAATTCAAATGCTGTGAGATGATAATTAGAATAGGAAGTTGCGACATTGAGACGTCAAGCTATTGTGGGGAACCAATTACTATAATAACAGGGTTATTTTTGAATAAGTAATTCATATTTTAATTGGCGACACATTATAATGCCCAATTTATTAGAATCCAATATACCATAATTACCACAGTGCCTTTACGAGAATTTATACAGTGGATTTACCGCAATGGAAACACGAATAGAAAATAGCAAAATGAGACTAAGCATAGCACCCTTATCGAGTTTTGTGTGCATAGAACAGAAAAAATTTGTCTGTCGAAACCAAACAAATCAAAGGTACTACAAAAAAGACAGTAGGTCTTTGTATTTGTTGACACCAGACATCAGGATTGAAGACCATCGAAGCCAGTGTACTTTTTTGTTGCGTAAAGAACAGCTAAGGACCTAAACTGAGGCACAGTTTGCAGCATACATTCATTCATCATTATCACTTTGGTTGGGATTTTTAGATGCCACTGCAGACAGCCTCTCCAGTGCAGTAGCAGCATGTGTGGAGCATTTATTCTACTACCCATCTGTGGCATCAAAATCTCCAGAATACTGGAAGCTGGTGATCAAATTGAAGTCTCCCCTGCATTTGCCAAGGAAGCCACATCCCCTAAAAAAAGTACTGGCACTCTTATGCATGGTATAATCTATTTTTTCACTGACTAGTAATTCATAGGAATATTAGTTATTTTTTGGGAGGAATTTTTTGGGAGGAATATTAGTATAATTCATAGGAGGAATTTTTTGGGCTAATCTCATAGGAATATTAGTAATTCATTCTCCACATATGATGAATCAACAGAAAGTAGTGGAATCTGATGGAATCGACAATCAGAACAAATAAACAACAATAACTTCCCGTTCCTCATCCAAAAATTTGGAAGGCCCATACAAAAATAATGAACTGGGCCAGATTTGCACGAATGCTCACCTCACAATCCATTCTTCTCTATGCACGGATTGAGATTGGTGGGAAGCCAAGCGCAAGTCATGGCGGCAGCCGCGACGTTGCAAGTCGCCACCGCATGCATGGTTGCAGATGAGAGGGCAGGGGGCTAGTTGTCCCGTATTGTAGAAGATTGGGTTATCGTCGAAGCCATGCCGGAGGGTGGAGGACAAGGGCGCAGCGGAGGTCGCGGAACCTGCGGATGTCTTCATCGGCGGTGCGTCCGGTGGAGAAGCATATGATCAACGGGGAAGTGGGCGTTATTTTGGGGCGTCGATGGCTGGGGCACGTGGACGGGAACCCCAGCATCCTTGTACCTCTTAGTAGGTATAACCATACCAGCCAACTGGTAACCTTGCATCGTTCGCCCTAACAATTTTCATGGACGGTGTTTGATTACCCTCGATCTCAAATCCAAAATCAAAACCCTACTGGAAACCAAACCCAAACCACTACTTCGTGTGATTATTGTTTGCTTACTTTGTTGTTTCTTTTGCTGATCAATAGCCTAGAAGTACATTTCAACGAGTCAACAATGCATAAAAAATTAATATTCCGAGAAGAACTATATGGTACTTTGCCAAGTGTTTTTATGTTTGCCGAGTGTTTTACCTTAGGCATTCAGCAAAGTACCTTGTTGCCGAGTGCTATCAAAAAAACACTCGGCAAAATAAGTTTGCCGAGTGTCTGCACTCGGCAAAGGGTTGCGTTGCCGAGTGTGCTAGGTTGGGCACTCGGCAAAGTTATTTTGCTATAACTACGCTACCCTCCCTCTCTCCAGATCCGCCCGGCCCCTCCTTTCCCGCACCGCCCCGCCTCCCTCCCTCTCTCTACTGATCCGCCCCGGCCCCTCCCTCTCTCCGGCCGCCGCCCTGCCCCTCCTCCCTGGATCCGGCCACCGCGTGGGGACCCTCGTGGGGACAATGCTCCTGTTGCGGCGCCTGGCCGGGGCAGCCCGCCGGCGGGGACTCACAGCGCGAGGCCTCGCGTTGGGGCCCCGCGAGAGGCGGCGAACGCCGTGGTGGTGGGCGCGGGCTTCGTCAGCCTCGCAATGGCCGGCCGTGAGGTGGTCGTGGTCGAGGTAGGCCCCAGCTTCGGCACTGGCACAAGCTCCCGCAACAGCGAGGTCATCCACGCCAGCATCTACTACCCGCCACGCAGACTCAAGGAGGCAGCTCGGGTGTGCTGGCGTGGCGGGCTTGGTGGCGTGGCGTCGTCGGGAGGCAAGAGTGGCGGCGGCCGTGGTGGGCGGCAGCCGGTGGTAGCGGCCGGTGGTGGCGGGCTAGTGCTTGTTTTTTTTCAAAAAATGTTTGCCAAGTATTTTCGGGGCATTGCCGAGTGTCGAAAAAACACTCGGCAAAGAGCGTCTGCCGTTCAAATTTTTGCCGAGTACACTCGGCAAACCGTTTTTAAAGCTCCTGTATCCCGTGAATTAAATAAGTAATTGGTAAAGGAAAGTCCGAATCAATCCCTTTTCTCTTTGGCGAGAACCCGGTTCGTTTCACAAAGAGACGCTGGTTTTCTGGTCAACGGCCAAAAAATTGGTGTGGCCAGTCCTGACATCAAACCAATCGTACCCTAAGATTATTGAAGGAATTAGTATCCAAGCACAATAACCAAAAGATGAGGAACAATCAGCCAGTTCATCGACCATCTTGCCACATTGTTGTTGACCCATCGCTCAGTTTTTAAGGTTCATTTGCCATGGCTCACATCGTAATGCACTGCTTCTCATGTTGTATATTAGATAGGATATTTCAACATATATTTGACACCAGTGACTATTTTAACTTCCTTGCCGTCCTCTCCTCGTTCTCTCAGCAACCACGAGACAATGATGAACCAGCCAGCTAGAAGATAAAACCACTCGGGCTTACGGAGGATCGATCGAGAAGGAGTCTGCTCGAGGTTGCGGTTGTGGGGGATATGATAACCGGTTACCATTCGGATGGGTCTGGCTGCCCGCTGGAGGGGTGGCTCAGCCCATCCGGATGGTAGATGGGTACGTGCGAAGCAAGACAAGCCTGCGGCGTGAAGAGATAGTGATAGAGAGATAGATCTAGTTTAAATATACAAAGAGATAAGTTGTACCATAATTCAGTTTGCTTCCTTATTATAACCGACTAGATTTAGATCCGAAGCTGATATGTAACCCTCCCCGGCCATATAAGGTGGGCATGGACCCCCTCCAAAAAAAACCAAGCCATATTCGATACCCAATATACTGAGAATACAATCCCGATCACAGAACGTAGGATATTACACAAATTCGGTGGCCCTAACATGGTACATCCTTTATGTACCTGTGTTCATCCATCTAGCTCTAGTTACAGTGATCCTCTCCAAACAATCTATCACCACGGATAGCCTCGTGGTGGACTACCGGAATTATTCCGCGACAAGTAGTGATGCTGATCATGTCCATTCTTTTGACGGAGGCCTTTAGTCATAGGCAAATAAAAGAAGTCCATGTCGACATACAGAACAAACTTCCAAAAAAATCCACCAAATAGGTTAATGCTAGGAAAAAGCAACTCATCCGACCAAATAGCCCTTCCAAACAGAACATACTTAGAATTGTGCATCATCAATATGACGGTGCAAGCAGCAACTAATATTTCACAAGGTCGTCACAATCATTATTGTCAATACATCAGGAGGCACAAGTTTCAATTACAACTAAAAGAGGGGAGGAGCAAAAAGCAATAGTAATTAAGGTATAAACGGATGGTAAAACACAATGTCGACGGGGAACGATCAATATTGTGATGTCAATAATTGGCAGCACCTATATTTCCAAGAGCATTGAAGACATTCAATGTTTGAGGCTAATGGCCGGTCGGGTGTCCGTTCAGCATCTCAAACAATTAACCCTGGTAAAAAAAAACTTAATTAATTTGGGATCAACGAAACAACTAACAGAAAAGGTAACAACCATGATAAGATACATGTGCTAGTGGGTTGTATCTTTCAATATATACTAAAAAAACTGCTGGTAGTAGAATGTACGTAGAATTGCTTAGCAAATACACCCGTGCTAGTAAATTTATAGATAAGGTGCTATACACTGAAAAAGTCAAAATAACATGTATATATAATTTGGGATGGAGGGAGTGCTAGAGATCTAACGCTAACACATAATAAATTAATGCTCAAATCCAGAAATTGGTGAGTGGCCGCGTACGTGACCAAATACACCGGTCCTATTAAATTCCTTATGATCCATCTTGCGAAACCAGGACAGGCCGGAAAGATCGCGCCATTTAAGGTGGGCCAGGATCAGCCATACGAAGGTGAGGAGTTCTCCACTACCTCTGGCCAGCAGCGCCGCGTGCATCTCCGACCGTGATTTGGCCGCAGCATACATGATCACCCACACCCAAAAGTCAACGAGATCCTGCAATGCTTCCGTGCTGGATGACCAAGGATTGATCCGCTCCCAAAAGTCACCAGCGTAGCTACTGCACTTGTAATTAGCAGCTGCTCGCCACAAATCCAGCGTAGCTACTGCACTTGTATCGAGAGCCAGCAAGGAAGGGTGGGTAACCAGGAGGTACATCATGTAGCGGGACAGTTGCCGGCACACAGTGCTTTCCACGTCCGAGAACAGGTCTTCCCTCAGGTGTGCCTCTGTTTGTATATGCATGTAGACAAGCATATTGCCAAAATCATTGAGTTCAGAATTTTTTGGTTGGCCCACAAAACCCTGGATATATTCCATTATTTTCTCATACTCATTCCATACACTGCGAGGAGTCGCATATGCAAAATACCACCTACCATACATCTTGCTTTGGAGACATTCCATTATTTTGTCCCCTTTGGCGTACTCCCAGCCTAATA
>NW_014576806.1:0-9921 GCF_000263155.2 Setaria italica
TGTGGTTTTCTTCGAAAACAGTGCTAAGTATTAGTCTGAAAACAGTGCTAAGTACTCATCTTTAATTCCTGAGAAAACAGTGCTAAGTACTCATCTTTAAGCTAGGAATTTCGAAGCTATCAGATTTAACCTATATTTTCCAAAGAAGTAGTTTCCTCTCTAATCAACCAAACAATATTTGGAATCTAATTCTAGGAATTAGTTTCTTTGTACATCCAAACAAGAAAATTGAAATGAATCTAATTCTATGGAATTTAATTCCTATTGAATCTAATTGCTAGAATGAGATTCTTAGAATGAGATTCAATTCCATCCTAACAAACGGGCCCTTATTGAATTTTGAGTATTTGGTATTGCATAGAACAAGGTAGAAATATTATAATTAATGAAAGCATACAAAAGAGAAAAGCAAGTGTGATTATTTGCACATTCTAACACTTTAAGATTGGACATAGGTGAAATCAAACTACGATTTCGATGCTTTAATAAAGCACATTGATCGACACCTAAAATATTTATCTCTTTAAGAATTTTCTTAGAATGTTATTTAAATCAAATAGATATATAATCCTTATAAAATAATATAGAAATCATATAAAGCTTATTAAAAATTTAAAGATGCCTCTAGATAAAAGATTTTATATAAGATATTTTATCATTATATAAAAATTATAGCATATATGTTTTAAATATGGTTATATAAGAGCACTACTAATGCTATTCTTGTTAGGACAATTACAAAGTAATTGATTATTAAATATCTACAAAAGCTAACTAGCAACAACTTCCTCATCGCTGAAGTCTCGGAGTGAGCCCATAACATTTGTTGGAGGTGTCGTGGCACATGTGAAGTTAGAGTGATCCCTAAACTCTACATAGTGTATGAAAGACCTATATGCTGCTATGTGTTTAGGATTGTCGGTTTCTATGTACATATTTAATGAAACATTTATTTTTATCTGAAAAACTTATAAGTTTGATCAGAATAATATAGTAGAATGATATATATTTGAGAACAAAACATGAATATTATGTACACTTATTTGTAAAAACTTGCGTTTGTTGAGCACTTCAAAGCTCATAGGATTCTTATAGAGGAGCATGGTGTCTGATGTAGTGCACCTCGACCACCAAGAACATGAAGCCGATAAGTCGGTCGAGTGGGTAGCACACCCACTCGTGTAAAACGATGTTCACGATAATCTCACACATGTCAATGGTACTGATGATATTAGGGTTGACATTCACCCGCACCCTCATACCCGAATCAGTGTGCGTTGCGAGCAAATCATGGATCTGCTTCATAGTTTCCACCTCGACCTCTATCTTCTTCCTGCTCTCTTCTTCCTCATATCTTATGATTGATCTTATCTTTTTATTGATCTTTGCTAGCTGTTATAGACTAGTCACTGACTATATGGTGCGAACATTACAGATATATTTCTTATTGATCTTTGCTAGTTGTTGTAGACTAGTCACTGACTATATGGTGCGAGCATTACATATATATTCCGATGATTTATTAGGGAACAAATGAAGGTGATTGCCATATTTTGGTGATTTATTAGGGAACAATTGAAGGGTTTGTCATATTCCGGTAATTTATTAGGGAATGATTGAAGGGGATTTGCCAATGTAGAGAGGATTGCGAAGATAGTCTGGAGAACCTCCGGTTTGGAACTGATCCTTACAACCGAAGGATAGACAAGCAGTCGAGATCATTTAGGTCATATTTCTGCAATTTCTTTATATGAATCATTATTTTTGAAAAAATATAGGTCAGAAAAGTATAATAAAAATAAAATTGCTTCGATGAGCATTTTTTTTGCCTTGTTGTCTCCTAGCAAGCAAGAGAGCAAGTCCTGTCATGGTTCGTCTCTCCCCAATCATGTGCATTGCTCGGCAATAAATTTAAAAAAATTAGCACTTTAAAAGATAATTTGAAAAAAATAATAAATTTACTACAATTTGGTACTTCTAAAAACTACATACAAATCCAAATAAAACTACCTATATAATTTACTAGTCCATGAGGGAGTAACTTTGAAATAGTACCAATGATTTGTAATTGAGGGAAATGTACAGTCGGCCCTCAAACTTGGCATAGAGTATCATTTAGGTCCTTGGACTTCTAAAATGCACTCCCTAAACTTACTAATTGGTCCATCTGACATCCAAATCTTCGTACCCCACGTCAAACTGTATGCGTGGCACGCTGATTGGGATGCTGACGCGTCCTGACATGTAGGGTCCACATGTCAGATCCTCCCCTCTTCTCCAATGCTCCAATCTTATCGATGACCATGGCTAGCGTGGCCATCCACCGGCGCCATCCCGGTCGTTGGCCGCTGTCCCGCCGCCCCAGACGTCGCCCGCTCACCGTTGTCCCGCCATCCGCCCGCGCATCCCAATCCATGGCTGCCGGCGGCTCCTCCCGCGGGCACGGTGACGACTCTGAGCGGCGGGATCGAGCTCCCCCATGAGCAGCGCGCGCACAGCGCGAGCTCCGGTGGCGAAGCGGACGGACCAAAGGGAGCGCCGGCGACGCGTTAAACAGGGTGAGGTCAGGCGATGCGGAGTCGTGGGAGCGCGGGCGGACGGCGGCGGCGGTCGTGGCCGTGCCCAAGTGGTCGGCGGCGCTCGCCCGGACGGCGGCCGCGTGACGCTCGCCCCTTTCCTCCCCATCGCTGCAACCTGCGAGCTCCCCCCCACCCACTTCGATTTGCCGCCGGCCAGGCTTGTGGGGGCAGTGCGGCGCGTCTGGGGCGTTGCGGTAGGGGTAGGCTCGGCCGGAGCAGTACATGGTCGGAGGGCAGGCGGTGCCAAGCTGGTGGAGGTGCGGCTCGCCGGATGTGTGTGTGAGAGAGAGAGAGGTGAGGAAGAGAGAAGGCAGATAGAAAAGTGAAGAGCCGACATGTGGGTTCTACGTGTCACGTTCACGTCAACGCATGCCATGCAAGCAGTTTATCGCGGACAATGGTGATTTGGATCTCAGTTGAACTGGTTAGCAAGTTAGCAAGTTTAAGATATGAATGTGCATTTTGAAAGTTTAGCGACCTAGACGACATTTCCTTCGAAGACCGGACGTACATTTTACTCTTTCTAAATTTTAAACATGCGTAAAATTTTTCTTGAGTGCCCGTATTTCCTTTGCTCTAGAAATATAGTGTTGATCCAAAATTTGAATTTTATGCATATTTAAACTGAACCAAAACACAACCAAACAAAAAAACTAAATTCTTCATAAACCTATACTCACTCCATGTGCCGCATCTTTTCTCTTCCTTTCCCTGATCTACCTGATCTAGCCCAAAACCAGCACCAGTCCAACCCCTATTCCGGCCCGGTCCGTTTCCACCACCTGTCTCCTCACCTCGCCCCCGCGGTGCACGCCGCCGTCGCGCGTAAAATTCTCTGACCAACGTCAACGAGTACCTCGCCGATCCTCGCATTAACACCCTGCACGCACCCATATCCTCTCCTTTATCTGCGACGCCCCGGTCAAGCCGACGCCGCCGCACGGAGATTTCCGCCGGACGGGGACCTCCCGTCCTCCCCCGAGCAGCACCCAAGCCGTGGTGAACTGGTGATCACCTCGTGCGCCACGCCGCACTGCGCCGCTGTCGGCCGAGCCACCGAGCAGCTCCCTAGGCCTGACGCCACGGCAGCTCTGCACTCGCCACCTGCGCGCAGAGGCAATGCCGGAGCTCTACACAGGCACTACTCCGCCGTGAAGCCATCTTCCTTCACCTCTCCTCCCGATCTCTTATACCGTGGTCCGTGGCAGCAGGGTTTTTGTAGAAGAAACTTCAACTTGGTAGTCGTGCAACGCACACAACTTTGACGTTTGACCCCCACCGCCTCCGCCAACAGGCAATACAAAACGCAAGCTAGACTGCGCACCCTGTATTTTCTTCCTTCCTCCATTCCTTGACTGTTTCCTAAGCAAGAAAGCATCCTCATCTGCATCTCCTTGCCACCTCGTGTACAACCTAGATCATGAAGCCCCACAAGAGCAACCCTTCTTCTCCTAAGCGCTCGGCCGCCATTGTCACACCCATCGTTGTCCTGCTGGTCCTTGCGCTTGTCTCGGTCTACGACATGACCTTCTCTAATCGTTACCCGCCCATCGACCGGGTCGCGACCTCCTCCTCGTCGTCGTCGCTGCCATCGCCGATCAACAACCCCTCGTCTTCTGCGTCTCCGGCCACCACCGTGGAGTCCTGCGACCTCACACGGGGCCAATGGGTGCCTGACGACGAGGCTCCATACTACACGAACCTGACGTGCCCGTTCATCGACGACCACCAGAACTGCATGAAGTTCGGCAAGCCGAGCCTCGAGTTCATGCGGTGGCGGTGGAGGCCCGACGGGTGCGACCTCCCCCGCTTCGACGCGGCGCGGTTCTTGGATGCCATGAGGGGCAAATCCATGGCCTTCGTCGGCGATTCCCTCGCCAGGAACCACCTCAAGTCCTTGCTCTGCCTCTTGTCCAAGGTACGAAAGTTACACGAACACTTGTGTTAATCCGGTTCTTGTTCGTCTGTGCTGAGGATGCGACGCGCCGGCCATGCGTGTATGTGTTGCAGGAGGCACATCCGGTGGAGGTCGGGACGTCGCCAGAGATCGACGTGACGGGGAGGGCCGTCCGGCGAGACTACCGCTTCGGCGACCACGGCTTCACTATCTCCCTCTTCTGGTCGCCGTTCCTGGTGAAGGCCAACCAGTCGAACGCGACGCTCGGGCAGTGGGACCTCCACCTCGACACGGTGGACAGCCGGTGGGCGGCGCACATCGCCGACTTCGACTACATCGTCCTGTCGGGCACCAACTGGTTCCTACGCCCGTCGCTGTACCGCGAGGGCGGGCGCGTCGTCGCGCGCAACAGCGCCGCCGCGGTCGCCGGGAACCTGACCGAGCTGCCCGGGCCCCGCGCCGTGCGCGCCGCGTTCCGCACGGCGCTGGGCGCCATCGCGGCGCGCGAGGGGTTCCGCGGCAAGGTGGTCCTCCGGTCGGTGACCCCCGCGCACTTCGAGAACGGGGAGTGGAACACCGGCGGCGACTGCGTCCGCATGCGCCCGTTCCGGCGCGGCGAGCGCGCATTGGGCGCCGTCGAGGCCGAGTACCGCGGCGCACAGGTAGGAATCGAATCGACCTCAGTCCTCGACGTGCGTGCCAGAGTTTTCGTCGCCAACCGCGACACGTGAGTTGTGAGTTGTGACATGATTTGTTCTCGGCTGTAGGTTGACGCGCTCAGGGAGACGGAGGCGGCGGTGCGGCGGAACGGCGGGGAGCTGCTGCTGCTGGACATCACGGAGGCGATGGACCTGCGGCCGGACGGGCACCCGAGCCGGTACGGCCACCCGCCCGGCGGCAGCGTGGAGGGGAGCTTCATGGTGGACTGCCTGCACTGGTGCTTGCCGGGGCCGATCGACCTGTGGAGCGAGCTGCTGCTCCAGCTGCTGATCGCCCATCCATCATGAGCATTGATCTTGGCGACGCAGAGTGCACCGAACGGAGAGAAATTTGATCGATCTGTAAATGGGTTATGGATGTTTGTTTGCCGTCATATAACGCAAAGCAAATTCACATTGTTCTATGCAAAGGAAGCACTTTCGTGTCAAGCTGGCAGTTCGTTGACTTGCTTTGGCTACTCCTGCGTCGATCTCCTGTTCTAATCGTGTTTAGGTGAGCAGCTCCACGGCTCCACCATGGCTCCGTCCGGCAGTGTCATCATTGGGAGGAAAAAGAAAGGGAACGCGAGGACGAAGAACGTGCGCTCCATAATCCAACTCTTCCAAGATAGACTTCAAGAAATGGAATCATAGTATCATTGAGCGGTTGAGCCGGCAGACAACTCAGGATCTGTTCAGACATGCACGCCACAATTCCACTCTTAGATTCGTTTCGTAGATGGAATCCGATCTTCATTTATTTCAAAAAAAAACGATTATCATCAAGGCCTGTCAAGCAAGTGCAGAGCTCGGACTGGCGGCGGCAAATGCCGTCCATGACCCTGATTAATGAGACACGCCGCGATCAATGCTGCAAATCGGACGGAAAGATGCCATCTGCTCAACTTAATTTACACCTTGGGTCAAACTCTCTTGTACACAGGACAATTAAGAACTCCTGAGGGAGTGAGAGTGTGGTTGACTTCCAACAAAGGGCAATCTCAACGGAAGGTTTCATGGGAATTTTATGAGCATTAAATTGTATACCACATCAGCAATTTTGTTAACTTGGCAAGTCCATTACGAGGAAAGAGAAGGGAGAGTTTCATCGGATGTGAGAGGAGTTTCATTCCCATGACACTCCTTATGCATAGTTATCAAGTTCTTGATCTTAGTACTGTACATAGTCATTCGGTGCACAGTTCAGCTCTGCAGCTGGCGTCTAGCGAGACATTGCCATGGGCGCCGGTTTATGAAATCAGCAACAGTTGACCAGAGAGGTAGTACATCAAGATCATTGTCCTTGATGACTGATGAGGACTTCTTGAGCAGTTGAGCTAGTGATGTTGGTTCACGGTAAAATTTTGAAGGAATCAATCTTTTTATGAAATGAAATGAAATCTTTCTTCATGTAACGTGCAGCTCTCCTGGTGGTTTAAAAATCCGTCGACAGATAAATAGCAAAACTAAAAAAAATCCATTTTAACCCGCCCTCCCAAAAGTCTGCATTACTACAAATGTTCAACTGACCTCGATTTGCATAACCGGGTCAATTTACAACTTTATGCGGTTTTAGTTAATGGATTTGGATACAGACTACATCAGGAGAGATTTTTTTGTCATGTGTGGCATACTCGTACAGGAAACAACCTGATGCACTTTTCTTTAATGCACATGATTAGCCACTTGATATTTTTGTCATGTGTGATACACATGTCAAATGCAGTTTAACAATTTTGCACTCAATTCGTTGTAGCCTGTACAATGAAACATTCATGTTCTTTAACCAATACATGGTGAGCAAATGAAGCAACGCCTCGCTCCAAGCATCAAATGGGTCTTGGCGGCCAGTGCCTGTACTCAGAAACTTGTGCACAAATATTTTTCGTAAGGGGGTTTATATGTCCATGTGCCAGCTCGTTGACTTGCTTTATCAGTTTAGCTACTTCTTTTTGGGCAACTTGGTTATTCTAATCGTGATGGTCTAGAGATTGTGAAGCACCGTACCTCTCCACCGGCAATGTAACAATGATCAGTGTGCAACGTGCACTCCATGATTCCACTGTTCTCAAAAGGGAATGAGATCATTGTGATGACTTGCCGGTATCTCAGGCTCAAAGTCTCAAACAAACGGCCTTGCTGGTTCAGTTGGTTGACAATCACAGCCACTAACATACCCTACTAAAAAAATTAAAGTATCATTGTTTATAACACCAAATAAGTATTATTAGATTTCTCATGAAATATTTTTACATTATAAATGTTGATACTATAGTCTCTATAAACTTGGTAAAATTTAAAATACTTTGACTTGGTATGAAACTAGAATTACATTCAGATGAAGTGTGTGCGCGCGCGTGCAATGACACAATGACATCTATGTAGATAGCAGTACTACCTTAAAGTTCACAGGGCCATTAAGGAAATGGAAATAGAAGTGTTTTTTTGAGCATTGTTTCTTCTATGTTGTTGGACATTTTTGTTTTTTTTTTCCCATGCTTAAGTTTAGTTGATTCCTACATACGGGAATGCACGTGCTCCCTCCGTTCCAAATTATAAGTCGTTTTGGCTTTTCTAGATTCATAGATATTATTATTCATCTAGACATAGAGTATATCTAAGTGCATAATAAAATACATAAATTTAATAAAACTAAAACAACCTATAATTTGGAACAGACGGAGTACTATAAGATATTATTTTCTTTTTTTGAAAGGAGAGGTTGAGATATTGACATACTCTGCGTGAAACAACACTGTTGTATTCAGACCTGGATCAAGGATCATGATCAGTGAGGCCATAGCATCTATAAACAGTTACTAGATGGCATCTGCTCAGCTTGATCTGCGCCTTGGATTGGATCCCATCCTCTGCGCCACACAATTGAAAACACCTGAGGCTGTAGTTGACTTCAGCTTGATAACATGCATGGTGCTTGTGCTTTGCATCAGAATCAGATAGTCAACTCTGCAATGCTCGTTCTACGTAAGAACATTGCACTCGGTCTCTACGCCTCTACCCATATACGGTTTACTAAAGTACTGCATCATTTTTCTAAGGAAAAACATCACTAGCCAACCCGGAGAGTTTGATCTAGCTTCTAGGCCCGTTTGGATCCTAATAATCATAATTTAGACATAAATTAATTAAGTTAATATAGTTGTATGTGGAATATATTTATATATTATTATTGGCCATTGGGAGAGATACTTATGTGCTGCACTTATACTATAGGGAAGCAAGTCGAAGAGCATGCTATAAGTTGCACATTAGAAATATAGCATGAGGATCTATAGAATCAATTTCCATCTCCCACCCCGTGAATTTAAGATAGACTTATATCTAAACTTTGAAAAGTCGCGGAATACCACATTCCAAGACAAATAGCCTACTCCATTAAGTAGATTCCAATTTGTTCAAAATGAAGGGATCCAAACGGAGCATTATTTTCCCCGATACCTCAATATGTGAAGAAGGATCGGTACTAGCACTATTCGGCATGGACTTGCAGCAGGATGTGCTCTTAACTAACGGTGCATATTGTGGAACACACAATGCTACGGCACAACACAACACCAAATTTATCACCTTTTGCATCCAATTTGATGCAAACATGTACAAAAAGGACAATATGAACATGCACGCCTAGCATTAACTGGTGAGCAGATGAAGCAACAGCTCGCTCCAAGCGTCAATGGGGCCTGGCAAGCACCAGTGCACGCAGTCGATGCCGAAGCCAACCTTCTCGTGCGGCCAGTGCCCGTACTGCCCCGGGTGGCCGTCCCCCCTCATCTGCATCATGCCGCTGACGTCCAGCAGCACGAACCGCCCGGGCTCGGCCTCGGCCGCCGCGGCGCGGAACTCCTCGACCTGCGCGGCGTGGAACGCGGCCTCCGTCTCCGGGAGCGCCGACGCCGCCTCGCCGCTCCGCACGGGCCGAGTCCGGAGGCAGTTCCCACCGTCGTACCACTTGCCGTTCTCGTAGTGCGGCGGCGCCACCGTCCGGACGACCACCTGCCGCGGAACCCGGGGAGGCCGCGCAGCGTCCGGAGCGCGGTCCGGAACGAGGCGCGCACGGCGCGGTGCGGCGGCACGCGGGTGGCGTTGCTGGGGTCGCCGCCGCAGTCGCTGCAGCCGAGCACGCGGCCGCGCTCGTGGAGCACGACGGGGCGGGTGAACCACTTGGCGCCGTTGAGGACGACGTAGTCGTAGGCGGCGGCGTGGCGCGCCCACTCCGGGTCGGGCTCGTCGAGGTACACGTTGTGCGGGTCCATGAACTGCAGGGCGCCGTCGCGGGTCAGGTTCCACCGCACCAGGAACGGCGTCCAGAACACGGTCACCGTGAAGTTGTGCTCCCGGTAGTGGTAGCTGCGCGTGCAGTGCATGCAGTCCTTGGGCTCGATCTCCTGCGGGTGTTCCACCTGCAACCAAAGGATATGGTATCAGCGTGTGATCATCTAACGTTGCAACTGAAGAAAATGAAGTGTGTGTACATACCGTGGAGAGGAGGCACATGAGCGACTGCATGTGGTTGCGCGCGACGGAGTCGCCGACGAAGGCCATGGACTTGTGGCGCACGAGGCGGAGGAAAGCGGCCGGGTCGAAGCGCGGGAGGTCGCAGCCGTGGGGCTGCCACCGCCACCGGAGGATGGAGCCGAGCTCCGGCTTGCCGTACTTCATGCAGTCCTGGCGGCTGTCGATGAACGGGCACGTCGCGTTGGTGTAGTAGGGCGCGGCCGGGTCGGCA
>NW_014576807.1:0-9913 GCF_000263155.2 Setaria italica
TTCCGCCTCTCCCGTATATTACTCATAACCCAAGCTGGAAGTGTAAAGATGATTTGAACTTAAGGGTCAACAATTTGGAATAATATTTGATCCTAAGCACTCAAAAGAAATCAGAGAAGGAAATGAAAAACTACGTTTACTATTCACCGTCCGAAAACAAGAAATCAGAAAAACAGTCTCAGAGTCCATTTTGGAAATTGAATTCTGATAAATTTCTCAAATAAGTGAATCAGGACAACTACACCATGTTGAAGTATGAACTTTGGACTCCAAGATTTGGGTGTTGTGGATCAGGAATAACAGAGGGAACCATTTCAAATGGAGGCCTAAAGTTGGCACTTTGTCACAATAGGCAGCTTTGCTGGAATTTGGTTAAGTCTGGAAATGGTATTGAGTACCTGACTTTAGAACCAATTTCTGGAGAAATTTCCTTAAAAGTGAGCAGATGTTTTTGGACATTAGTGTAATATGGACTATGGAGAAGGTAAATGAATAGTTGTTGTCCAGAGAAAGTGGAAGGTTTGAATTCAAATTGGAGCCAAAAGTCAGCAATTGAGCAGATTTCGAGCTCCTTGCTAAAATAATCCTAAGTCTGGAAAACAGGATGAGTATCTATTTTTGAAACCGAATTCTGCCCAATTTTTCAAGTAAGTGAGCAAAGGCAACTAGACAGCGGTGAAGTATGATCCTTGGACATGTTTAATAAGGTGTTGTTGCTCATAGATAGCGAAAGAATCAAATTTAAATCAAAGCTCAAAGTCAGCACTCTAACTATTTCGGCCAACTCTCGAAGCTGCATAAATTCTAAGTCTGGAAACAGTGTTAACTAGCAATGTTTGGAGCAAATTTCAGAAAATCCAGTGCAAAGGTTATATAGTTTCTGGTGCAAAATGGAATCCTTATTAGTTGTAGAACACAAATAGGGAGTGGTTGGCCTATATGGAATACAATTGGGCTACTGAAATTGGTGCCAAAGAAGGGTAAATGACCATATTGGAACTGTCGAACTGAATCGATAGAGTTCAGTACAAGCTGACAGAAACTTGGAGCTCAAAAATCTCGACCTTAGGGTGCTCATCTCGAGTAAAGGCCAATCTATCAATGGAAGTTCTTGGATTACTCTACAAGATTGATTAAAGGATGTTCGAGAGATTGGGTTCGGATTTGCCGATTTTGAGGCGTGAACGTGTCGGTTTGGAAAGAAGGAAAGAGAACAGGAAGAACAGAGCGACAGTGCCGTGCTGCCGCCGGCTCTCGCGCATGCCGGCCAGCGCGACAGCCACGTTCGCATCCCGCCGCCTACCACGAGTTAAGCTGGGTGTCATGCACGGTGAATTGCATCGCTATCCCTTCACCCTCATCCAGTTAACCTTCTGCCGTTCTTGTTCTTCTGCCCTGCGAGCCACAGCTCGGTCATGCAGTACCGCCGCCGGCCAAATTCACCCACGCCGCCGCCCCTCGTTGCAATTCCATCCGCCCAAAGTTCCGCCAACTCCTCCTCAACGTCCCAAGCTCCTCCATTTTCCAGCTCCCCGCCGTCAAGCTCCAGTGTGCCGCTATTTCAATCCGCCGGCCGCCGTCACCCAATCCACGAGGTGAGTTTCTAAATCGGCTTTTCCTTCTCGATTGGTGGGCCTAGGGGCGTCCTGCAAGAGTGTAGAAGTCGTAGGGGGAGGCCGGGGACCCTGTCGCGCCGTCATCTTGTGGAGCCACGGCCGGCAGCTGGCCAAGCCGCGGCCGCCCGTGGAAGGGCCGGCTCGGGGCCGCCTCCCGGCGAGCTGGCGGTGGGCGCGGGTGCGCCTGGCCTGGGGCGCCGCCACCCCGTCCCTCTCGGCCACCGGCGAGCCGCCGTTGGCCGGGGCCGCCCCATTTTCCTCCCACCGGCATGCGCCCGGCCTTGGCCAGGGGAAGAAGAACCCCCTGACCGAGGGGGCCCGCCCATTAGCTGCACAGGAGGGAAAGAAGGAGAAGTAAAAAAACCGGCCGCCCGTTTTGGGCCAGGGAAAGGCGCCAGCCCAGCCGGCCCGTGCGACGAAAAAAAGAAGGGGAGGCCCAGGTGGAGTGGGAGAGAAAAAGAAAAAGGCCAGACATCCGTCGTGGGCCGAGGGAAGGCGCCGGCCCAGCTAGCCGCGCGGTGCAAAAGAAGAAGGGGAAAGCCAATGGGCCGTTTTGTCGCTTGGGAAAGAAGTGAACCGTGCGGCCCAGGTGGAAATAAAGAAGAACAGAGAGGGCCGGCGGGTGGTTGAAAAGGAGGGAGTTAGGCCGTCGGCCTGTAAGAAAGAGCAGGCCGGTCGTGTTGCTTGGGCCGTGCAGCCCAGGTAGAAATGAAGGAGAAAGAAGAGAGGGGCCGGCCGGGGTTGAGAAAGAGGAAAAAAGGGGGAAGCCGGCCCAAAGGGGAGATGTCGCAGGGAAGCCCACGCGCCATGGGTTAAAGGCTGGCAGGCCATTTTATTTTTCGGCCCGAGGAAAACTGCCGGCCGTGGGCCCCACTTGTCAGTGAAGAAAAGAGGAAGGAGAATAGAAGGCCGGATGGGCCCTAGGTGGAAGTGATGGTGGGTAGAAGCAAGCTAGGTGAGGAAAGTTTGGGCCGGGGTTTTTGAATAAACCTTAGGTTTTCTTTTGTTAGATAAATAGATTAAATAAGGTTTTCACCATTTAATTCACAGGAAATTCTAGAAGTGTCCAAAATTAGTGAAACCAATTTTATTAGGATTGTTTTATTTTCCTTTATGCATTAAAATTCTTAAACCCTAGGAAAAATAATAAAAAATTTAAGTATTTATTTAATGCCTTTTTATGTAAGGTATTTAAATAAATGCTTAAACTTTATTAAATGTATAAAACTCGAAAAATGCTTTATTATCCACAAATTATTATTAATTCATAGGAATTGGGTTTTTGAGATTAGAAAATTATTATAATGCTTTTAAAAATAAATAAAAAGGTCTAAGATAGGATTAGTAAAGGAAATAAAAATGGTGGGTTAATCTTTGGGGTTTTTGTGTGTTGGCTTGCAACTTTATCATGATAAATTGTATAGTCCTTGTTGGTTTGCTACTTTATCATGAAGGAAAGTTGTATAGCCTTGTATTCAAAAGTTTGCATCTCTAACTCTTGCATATACTGAATCGTAGACATCACAACTCCTGGAATGGGAATTCATGGAATTCAACCGGAGATGGACAGCATTCGCAGTCCCTCTTTCAATAAACAAGTTTTCCAAAGAACTAACCTTGTTGATCCCAGGCAAGCCCCGGTGCATTTATACCTATTTATTTTGGAGTCGTTATTTCATGTGTCTAATTATCGGTTATTTGCTATATGCATGCACTAAGTCTAGGAGTTGCTTGAAACCTATTCTTGTGTATGATCATACCTTGTTTTAAGGACATCTTTGCCACTTGTTCAAACCTTAGAAACTACCCAAGTCTAGAAGTGCTTACTTGCTTACATGCTTGGTTTACCAACCTTAAGGAAAACTCTTAAGTCATACATGTTGCTTATAAAGGATAGCTTGGTTTTGAAAGCGGACAGAAGCTAGAGATATAGTTCTGTCTGTTAGATTAATTTGGTTAAGGCCCGATTCGTGTCTTAACTGTTGATCAAGTGATAAGCATCTGATCACTTACTGGGTATGGGACCAGTAAAGCCCAGTAGATTAGTAAATTCTATGATCAGGAATGCTTCGTACCCACGCTTGACATGCTGGAGATTGGCAGGGGTCTGGCCTGAAACTCACATGGAGATCAGGCCAGACGTGGGGTCCCATGTGGGGTGCATCCCTGGGTCCTGGTAGTTGTATTCCTAATCATTGACTTTGCTAATCGAGAGGTTGTTAGTACGACCTGGACAGTCGTATAATGCTGGTGATCGGGGTACTCTCCTGCAGGATGTAATATGGTCCGGATCGCCGCAATTCTCGGTTATGAATGCACTTGATCACTGTTGAGCATCGTAGTATTACTTCATGCAATATAAAATCTCCTGTTGTCAAGTAATGTATGATTTAACAGCTGTGGTTGCTTTTACTTCTGCTATCATTTAGAATGGTTAGGTAATAACTTAACCCAAATAAAAGATAAAACTAAGGCATCACTTGTAGTAAGCTTTTCGGCAAAAATTGCATTAGCCAAGTACACCAAAAAGCTAAGCATACACTTCCAAAGAAAGTTATTATATTGGTTAGTCGGGTAAGACTTGCTGAGTACTCCGTACTCAGGGGATCCCTTGTTGTTGTTTTCAGAAGCCTAGCAGGGACCCACCGAAGAGGAAGCCCCGAAGATCTAGGGTATCTTATGAGTCTCAGGATACTCTAGAATAAAACTTAAATGTTTGTTTTTCTTCCGGACTGGTTCATGTTTTAAATTCTTAGAACCACGCTAACCTGCACTATTAAGTTTGTTTCAAACTATGGTTGTAATATATCGTACCTTGGTTATGTCTTTAAAAATGTAATATTTGTTGATATTATCCCATCGCGGATATTATCCTGATGTATGGCTATGAGACACATCGTGGATCCTTCGAGGAGTCCTAGGGACACTCGACGGACTACCGGACTTATGCTATTTTTAGGTGCGTTTTGAATAATTGCTGTTCCGACAACAATTAGGCCTACTTAAACCAGCTTAAGTTGGGCGGTTCCGCCACAGCTGGTATCAGAGCCGTAGGTTGGGATAATCAACAGATATTACCATTTAAAAACTGAGACTCTATTTTAAAATAAAGAAAATGTGAGTCACAGGTGGCAGTAGTGTTAACTGGTTATTTGTTTTGCAGATGCTAACTGTTTGCTGCGTGTCGCTAGTATTCGGTAGTCTATTATTTAGGGAGAGATTACGATGCCACTAATTTTTCTACGAGTGTGTATATGAGTCTGAAAGTACGTAGAAATCGTTGCATCATGTTTGCATTGCATGTTTCACAACTTTTGGGTTTGGAGAGTGCCGTTAGACCTAAACCCGTCCCGTGTAATAGAAGCTAGACGTAGTAAGGGGGTCAATGCAACAGAGAACTGCAGAAGAGAAGATCAAGACAGACGAATGGATACCAAATCTTATTTGGATAAGCAATTAGGACAATTTAGACTGATTGGTATGAGAAGAGTAAGAAATAAATTAGATTCAGTCTGACAAGAGTTATGGGATCAGAAATCAGGACCATAGTATTGGAAGCATTGTATAAAGGTTTGAAGGATTTTCTCAAATGGAGCACAACGTTACTGCAATCGCTTCATGAGATTAAAAGACTTCAATGTATACTCTTCATCAGGATGCCTGTTCCAGTAATATTATTAGAGAGAAAGGAATGAAGGTTCAAGGATAAGGGAAAAAGATACTCCATATGATTTCGGTATAAGTAGAAAGGCAGCTCTTGCACAAGATCGTAATATGGGAAAAGTTATGAGAAAAGCAGTTAAAGAAATTGGGTAAATATAAGGCCAATTGACGAGAGCTCAGGAATCCATTGATTTTGATGCCTCAAAGATATATCAGAAAACCATGAAAGCCAAGGTAAACCGATTGGAAGTCAAGAAATCAAAACAACAAGGTGAAATCTTTTCTCTCCGATTCATAATACAGGAGATACAGGTTCAAATTGCTGGCACAAAAATTAGGTAACTATCCTACCTTCAGGAGGACAACATCTACTCACCCGGTAGCAGTGAAAGGAAAGGAGGATATTGTAGGTAACCATACGAGTATGATTGAATTGGCATCTTAAAAAGATAGATCTGCATGTTTGTGAGAATCGGGATGGCCTCGGTATGGAAATGGAAGAGAATTTAGAAGGAGTCATATGGAGTCCGATCAACTGTTTAGCTAAAGACCATGTTGAGGGGGGTTGTTTTTAAGAAATATATACCAAGGTTTGCGAGATGCAGGGAATAATGATATAAAAGGAACAAGAGTAAGTTTAATAAGTTTCGGTCTATTGGATTGTTATGACCCCAAAATATCGGACCCAAGTGGATACATTTAATCCGGGTCAGAACTCGTGATATAGAGCCACCACCAATTCTTACCTTAGTTGATGCTATTGCTAATCTTATGAATTCAAGAGCGAAGCAGGCTAGACCGCTGAACAGGGACATTCAGAATATAGGGAATTAACGTGGTTATTGGGAATTGAAGCAGTATCAAAACCATCAACTATTGGGAAGACATTATTCTTAACCTTTCACACAATAACTGGATAGGTACTATCCCAGCGGCTCTATGTGATCTACAAGCTCTCAGTCCGCTAAATTCGTCCCGCAATCATCTCATGGGAAAAGTGCCGAGTGGTTCAAAAAGGTTACAGCTGATGCACTCAATGGCAATCAAGGTCTTTGCAGCGGAGTATGTGAGCTGCATATACCCGCATGCGCTGTTGTTTCTTTGCATACAGCAAGATTAAAAAAGTTTGGGTTAAAATATGTATCCCCATTGTTGGTCTCGTGGCACTATTCATATTATAGTGATGCCTTATACTTCAATGGAGAAAGTCCTTCATAATGCCATCACCGTTGGTTTCTTCTAGTAAGAACTTCTGTAAAATTTTCTACAAGGATTGAGTTCAGGTCACTGAGAATTTCACAGAATCTTTAAATTAGAAAAGGAAGCTATAGTTCAGTTTACAGAGGAAAGCTAATCCAAATAAACAGGGTTGTTGGCTGTGAAGGTTTTTGACACGAACATATAAGGCACCGATGGGAGTTTTATGTCAGAATGTAAAGCTCTGAGGAGATGTGTACAGTTTTGGAGTATTGCTGGCAGAGACACTAACAGGGAAAAAGCTAGTAGATCCTGTGTTCTGCAATGAAGTAAGCATCATAACCTTCGTCGAGAAGAATTTTTCAGACCAGATACTTCATATCCTTGATATTCAAAAGAATGCAAGGAGTTTTCTGGAGCAGATTTGGAAGAAGATAACGCAGTCTACTCATGCTTGTTAAAGTTGCTAAGAGTGGCATTTGCCTGCACATGTCAGCCTCTAATCACCGTATGAACATGAGACAAATTGTTGTAGAATTACACGTAAATCCAAACATCATATATGGATACATGTATGATTCTTCGATGTACGGAAACCCAAAAGATTGAGTTTGTAGGACATTAACTCCAAGGTTCCGCAGGCACATGATGGACCAGCTATCTGGCTAGGTAATCCGTCAGAAAGAAGATAGCTGGGGAAGATTTCACGACAATTATTTGTACCCAGTTTCATGTTAAAACGGATTATGAGAGTGCAACTGGAATAATTTTTAAAAAGTTTAGCAGAGACACAAGAGTGCTCGGGAGTATATGAGCGCATTCGACCATCTGGTACAATATGCTCCCGAATATATGAACACTGAGTCTGAGAAAAGGAATTGTTCCCAAGTAATTTTACAGATTATAGCTCTGCCATGAACATAGTAATCCCCAGAAAAGATGAGAGCTTGGACAAGCCCCTTGAAATAAGAGGACATTTCTTTTGAAGCATCTAAAAGTATTCCTCAGGAGTTGAAAGGTTGTCTACCAAGAACCTGCTAGATCTACTTATCGGCCCCGATGACAATTATCATGGCAGTCATGGGTTATCCAGAACCCAGATAATGCTCCGTGTTCAACAAACCCATGAGTATCTGAAAGGTTAAAGCACCACTATCTTTGCAATTCTACAGCCGTATTATAACACAACTATGGAAGAACTGGTTTCACCAGAGCTCTTCATTTTCCACAGTAAAAGGGGAATTATGGATGAGAAGGCTCAAATTTCACGCCAAGGATCAGGTCAAAAAGTCTATTCGAAAGAAGTTCCTTAATTAGAAGGAAGGGACATGAGTATTATATGAATGTTAACGAGTTTCTAAAAAGTAGAGTTTGTATGGAATCCAGAGAATAATGAGATGTGTCAAGCTTTGAAGCAAAGGTTTTGACAAATCAGAGTAAAGGAGAATATGCGGAGCATTTGCGCATTGATTTGGATAGATTCTGGAGCATTGACTATATACCAAGTTTAGTAAGTGTGAGTTTTGGCTAAAGAAGGTTCCGTTCATTAGGCATGTTTTGTCCGAATAAGGAATTAAAGTGGATCCTGGAAAAGGTCAAGGACATGAATCGCCCACAACTGTTCATGAAGTAAGAAATTTTCTTAAAATAGCCGGACGCTATCAAAGTCAGATCTGAATATGAGGCATGAGATGGCTGAAACTGATCAAAGACTATAAACCAGAGATTTTATCATCCGAACAAAACTAATACACCCTGCATAACCTTGTCTTGTAAGATACCTTAAAGAAAGAGATAGAGCAAGCTCAAAAGAACGACGAGGGAATAAGAATACTTCGGAAATGAGTAAGCTAAGGTGATGTTACTTGTTTTACCAGGATGAAAAGAGGGTGTTCTATTTCAAAAATTGAACAATTGTACTCAAGAAGATGGGCTTGAGAAAGGAGATCTTAGATGAAGATTGTTATTAGGATTCTTTATGCACCCAGGAAGTATTAAGATGTATTAACACATGAAGCAATGATTTTGGTGGAAAAGAATGAAAAGGGAAAATAGCCAAGTATGTATCTGAATGTGATACATGTCAAAAGGTGAAAGCTATATAACAGAAATCAGTCGACTTATTACAACCTTTAACCATTCCTAAATGGAAGTAGGAAGACATTTCCATGGATTTTACGGTAGGATTTCCTACTACCTAAGGGGGTATGATTTCACATGAGTTATCATAGCTTGACTCACTAAGTTGGCTCATTTTATTCCTGTCAAGACCGCTTATCATATGTCAGCATATATGGAGCTTTATATATGTCTCGGGTAGTATCGTTACATGGAATACCCAAGACAATTGTCTTTAATGGAGATTCTCAATTCGTCTCTGGATTCTCGGAATAAATGCATGAGACAATGGGAACTACCCTTATCAAGAGCAAAGGATGCTTGGTTAGACAGAAAAAGATATGCTTCAAGCCTGTATTCTTACCTTCCCGAAAAAAATGGGAAGAATGTTTGCCTTTAATTTGGTCGAAATCAAAAGAAAGAGTACATTTGAGACCAGATCTAGTCATTTAAAGTTGAGGAAAAAGTTCAGAAAAATTATAAGAGCCTTGAAATAGCTTAGTCCTGACAGAAAAGTTATTTGGATAAAAGAAGAGGATTTTTGGAATTTTATTTTTGAGACTTTGTACATTTCGGAGTATCTCTGATAAAAGGAGTACACCAATTTGAAGTCAAAGGAAAATTTGCTCCGAAATATATTGGTCCGTAACAAATTTTAGATCGGAAGACCAACAATACTCGAACTAAAGTGTCAGATTGTACAAGGTGCAAATGAAAGAATCATGCTCCAGATGAAGCTACTTGGAAACAGACTGAAGACCTAGAGTCTAATTAATTGAGACCATCAAGAACAGATGAACAAAGAGCCACCACCCGCACTATCCTTGTACAGAAAAAGAAGAAATAGTTAACCTGAGGCAGTTTCCTTTCCATTCTCAAAAACCGAGAATTTAACCCCGGGAATCTTGGGACGAGATTCTGTTAAGGGGGAGGGGCTGTAACAGCTGCCATTTTAATCGTTTAAGTGACTTAGATGAATTGGAAGCAATTCAAGAAGAAAGGAGAAAGAGATTGACCGAAAATCAAATTCGGGTCAAATTTGGCCGAAATTTGAATTTTGAATTTGAAATTCAGAAAAATTCGGCAAAAATATAGAATGGAAGTGTAAAGATGATTTGAACTTAAGGGTCAACAATTTGGAATAATATTTGATCCTAAGCACTCAAAAGAAATCAGAGAAGGAAATGAAAAACTACGTTTACTATTCACCGTCCGAAAACAAGAAATCAGAAAAAACAGTCTCAGAGTCCATTTTGGAAATTGAATTCTGATAAATTTCTCAAATAAGTGAATCAGGACAACTACACCATGTGAAGTAT
>NW_014576808.1:0-9831 GCF_000263155.2 Setaria italica
GAACTTGACACTCTCTAACCAAAATTCACACTTGGAGAATTTTGCATAGAGCTGATGATATCTCAACCATTGAAGAACCACTTGAAGATGTTCGGCATGTTCTTCTTCACTCTTGGAGTATACCAGAATATCATCAATGAACACCACCACGAACTTGTCCAGTTAGGGCATGAACATCGAATTCATGAGATACATGAAATAGGCGGGTGCATTGGTGAGTCCAAAAGACATGACCAGGTACTCGTAGAGTCCATATCTTGTGGAGAAGGCAGTTTTGGGGATGTCACAGGGTCTGATCTTGATTTGGTGATAACTGGAACAAAGATCGATCTTGGAAAATACTCTTGCTCCAGCTAACTGATCAAACAGAACATCAATGCAGGGAAGTGGGTACTTGTTCTTGACAGTCACTGCATTGAGAGGTCGGTAGTCCACACACATGCGTAGACTTTCATCCTTCTTCTTCACAAACAAGGCTGGGCAACCCCAGGGTGAAGTACTGGGTCGGATAGAGCCTTTTTCCAACAGATCCTTCAACTGGGTTTTTAACTCAGCCAGCTTAGCGGGTGGCATCCGATAAGGTCTTTTGGAGATAGGGGCGGTGCCGGGGATCAACTCTATGGAAAACTCCACATCTCTATCGGGCGGCATGCCCAACAAATCATCAGGAAACACATCGGGGTACTCACAGACTACAGGGATGTCCTTCGGTCGGGTCTCAACTGCGGGATACGCACAAGAATTCACATCTTCTCGGCGAGGCAATTGGACAACAGAGGGGCCTTGGTGGGATGAGTTGACGTGGATAGCTCGGGCTGGGATATCTAGCACAACCTGGTGCCTGGTCATCCAATCCATTCCTAGGATGACATCAATCCCCTCTAGATCGAGGATGACAAGATTCTCCTTAAAAAGGTTTCAGCCTAGCTGGATAGGCACGTTGACACTCATCCTATCAGATGTGATTACCCCACCCAGGGTGGATATCCTAAAAGATCCTCTTGTTTGGCATTCCTGTAACCCATATTTGTCACTAGTCTTTCTCCCGATAAAACTATGTGAGGCTCCTGAGTCAAACAAAACCAAGGCTGAAAAACTGTGAATCAGAAAGGTACCCATCATTATCGGTGCACCTTCAGGAAGCTCTGCTGCGTTGGTGAAGTTCAGCCAACCTTGGCGAACTTGCATCTTGGGCCTCTTCCCTTTGTTGAGCATCGCATTGCTCTGCCCTGGGCGCTGGTTATGATTTCTGGGGTAGTCCTTGGCAAAATGCCCCACATTGCCGCAGGTGAAGCAGCGGTTACCATTTGCAGGATGAGGTGGCGGCGGTGGGGTCGGCCGCGGAGCCTGAGGTTGAAATCCCGGCAGCCAGAGCCTTCATGCAGTCCTCTTGTGAGATGGCCAAGTTGACCAACTCGTTGTACGTATCCACCCTTATCGGGTTTAATCTCTCTCTGAGCTCCAAGCTTAGCCCTCTGCGGAATCTATCTCGCTTCTTCTCATCTGTGTCTGCATGTGTTGGGGGGAAATATTAACGATCCCCTAAAACACCGCTTAAAGAAACAAACATGAAGGCCCAGGCCCACCTAAGCATAATCAAAGCTCCGCCTCGCCCGACCCAGGCGCCAGGATCGGGAGCGCCCGACCCCCCTCCGCAAGGTTTCCGCCTCGCCCGACCGCGATCCCAGGGTCGGGGGCGCCCGACCTCTCGCCACGGAGTTTCCGCCTCGTCCGACCCCAAGTGGGGGGGTCGGGCGCACTGGGGCCCACGGGGCCGGGATCCCCCTCGGATGCGGTCCACATGGGCAAGACAGACAAATCCTGTGGGTCCCCCCGTCGGCCTCGCCATAAATGCGCCGCAGATCTGACAGAGGGCAGGGCGACCGCGCCCCTCATGCAACCCAGCGCAAGTACCCGTGCACGACCGCCCTGTGCAGGCTACAGTGTCGGCGGCCGGCTCCCATTCGCCGCGGGGTACTCATGGCCTGCGCCGACCGGAGCAAAGGAGAGAGCGGCCTGTCCTCGAGCCCCCCACACCCTCGGGTCCCGCGCACCCAGCAGCGCGGATGTGACGCCCTCCCTCTCAGCAACCATCGCCTGAGCAGCGGCATCCACCGTCCTCCCTAACAGACACTGGGGTAACGACGGAGCACCCTCATCATGATCTGATACCTAAGAACATCGAAGGAGCTACCTGAAGGGAGGAACAGCACTTGGCACACGGCGACCTCCTCCTCCGGCATGCACGCCAACACTCGTCAAGGGCCGGCAGAGGCATCGAACGCCTAGGATCTTGCTCCTCCTTCCTGCCGTACCTTTTTACCATTCTACACTTTACTCTTTACAGTTCTTTTTACCCGATCCCAAATGTAACTCCGGCCATCCCCTTGCGATATAAAAGGAGGAACCCAGGGTCGGAGAGGGGGATCGATCAGCTTCTTCTCCCACACGCCATAGTACACTACAACTCTCCCTGAGAACGCAAGCACCAAAGAGACTTGGGACCAGTCCCTCTCTCGTCGATCTGTAACCCCCTACTACAGAATCCCCGCGTGGGCAACACGAACATCCCCGATACTGGACGTAGGGCCTCCTTTGCCCGAACCAGTCTAAATCTGTGTCTCCCACGCAACCACCTGAGGCTTACGCGCATAAAAGAAATTTACTAGTCTAAGTCTTGATCCGCTGATCTTGACAACGACAGCATGGTACCCAGCGTACCGGCATAGATCATTGAAAGCCTGCGCATAGTGCAGGACATCTCGATTTCCCTGGGTAAGGGACAGGAACTCATTGAGCTTACGCTCCAGGAGACCTTCAGGGATATGATGGCCCCTGAACAAAGAAATTGACCGAAAATCAAATTCGGGTCAAATTTGGCCGAAATTTGAATTTTTCATCTGAAATTCAGAAAAATTCGGCAAAAATATAGAATGGAAGTGTAAAGATGATTAGAACTTAAGGGTCAAAAATTTGGAATAATCTTTGATCCTAAACACTCAAAGGAAATTAGAGAAGGAAATGAAAAGCAACGTTTACTATTCACCGTCCGAAAACAAGAAATCAGAAAAACAGCTCAGAGTCCATTTTGGAAATTGAGTTCTGACAGATTTCTCAAATAAGTAAATCAGGGCAACTATACCATGTTGAAGTATGAACTTTGGACTTCAACATTTGGGTGTTGTTGATCAGGAACAATGGAGAGAACCATTTTAAATAGAGGCCTAAAGTTGGCATTTTGTCACAATAAGCGACTTTGCTGGAATTTGGTTAAGTCTGAAAATGACATTGAGTACATGACTTTAGAACCAATTTCTGGAGAAATTTCCTTAAAAGTGAGCAGATGTTTTTGGACATTAGTGTGATATGGACTATGAAGAAGGTGAATGAATAGTTGTTGTCCAGAGATAGTGGAAGGTTTGAATTTAAATTGGAGCCAAAAGTCAGCAATTGAGCAGGATTCGAGCTCCTCGCTGAAATAACTCTAAGTCTGGAAAATATGATGAGTATCTATTTTTGAAACTGGATTCTGCCCAATTTTTCAAGTAAGTGAGCAAAGGCAACTAGACAACGGTGAAGTATGATCCTTGGACATGTTTAATAAGGTGTTGTTGCTCAGAGATAGCGAAAGAATTAAATTTAAATCAGAGCTCAAAGTCAGAACTCTAGCTATTTCGGCCAACTCTCGAGCTGCGTAAATTCTAAGTCTGAAACAGTGTTAACTAGCAATGTTTGGAGCAATTTTCAGGAAAATCCAGTGCAAAGGTTATATGGTTTCTGGTGCAAAATGGAATCCTTATTAGTTGTAGAACACAAATAGGGAGTAGTTGACCTATATGGAATACAAGTGGGCTACTGAAATTGGTGCTAAAGAAGGGTAAACGACCACATTTGCAGACTGTCGAACTCAATCGCTGAAGTTCAGTACAAGTTGACAGAAACATTGGAGCTCAAAAATCTTGACCTTAGAGTGCTCATCCCGGGTAAAGGTCCATCTATCAAATGAAGTACTCGGATTAATCTACAATATTGATTAAAGGATGTTCGAGAGATTGGGGTCGGATTTGCCGATTTTGAGGCGTGAACGTGTCGGTTTGGAGGGAAGGAAAGAGAACAGAAAGATCAGAAACAGAGCAGTGCCGTGCTGCCGCCGGCTCTCGCGCACGACCGGCCAGCACACGGCCACGTCCGCGCTCGTTCAGGTTGTCGAGATGGCACGCATGCACGGTTGAAGATCACGACGTCGCTTCCCGCGCTTATCCATCACCCTGCCGCTTTATATCATCAGGAGCCGAGTTCAAACAGATCAACGCCGCCGCCGGCCGATTCACCCACGTCATCACTCCTCTGCGCGATTCCACCGCCCAAGAGTCCGCCCAGCGTCTCGCCGACACCTCACACCCCACCTTATCTCAGCTTCCTGCCGACAAGCTCCGGCGTGCCGTGGTTTCAATCCGCCTGCCGCCACCACCATCTTCCGGTAAGTTTCTGTACCCTCCGTTTTTCTTCAACGTTTAGGTCTTGGCCGCGTTGCTAGTTGGTATGAGAACCATAGGAGGAGGCCGGGGACCGTGTTTGCGCCATCATCTTGCAAGGCCACGGCCGGCCGCCAGCCATGGTGCCGCCGCCCGTGGGGAGCCCGACACAGGCCACTTCCGGGAGGGCCGCCGCCACCTGTGGGGGAGTCTCGGCTTGGAGATGCCCCCAGCCCGGCCGTGCCGCCGGGGAGGCGCCGCCGGCGAGCTCTTGCCCCGGCGGTTTGCGCCCCTGTTGTGGCACCGGGAAGAAGAAGACTTGCGTCAGGAGATTGGAAGAAGAAGGAGAAGGAGAAAAGCCAACCGCCGTTTTGGGCCGAGAGAGAGAGACGCCGGCCCAGCTAAAGCCCGCGCGGCATAGAAGAAAAGGGAGAGAGAAAAGAGGGGCCGCCGTCCGTCATGGGCCAAGGGGAGGAGGAGGCAGGCCGGTTGGTGAACTTGGGCCGGGATGCTAAGTTTCAGTGGAGAAGGCCCAGGTGGGAGTGAGAGAGAAGGCGAAGGAGGCCAGCCACCCGTCTTGGGCCAAAGAAGGGTAACGGCCCAGCTAGCCCGCGCGGCATAAAAAGAAGAAAGAAAAAGGGAGAAGGTGGGCCGGCGGGTGAAAAAGAGAGCTGGTGGGCCGTTGAGCATTGGGAAGAAATAAGCCGTGCGGCCCAGGTGAAATTAGGGAAGAAAGAAGAGATGGGCCGGTCGGGGTCAAGAAAGAGGAAAGAAAAGGGAAGCCGGCCCAAGCAAGAAGGCCCACGCGTGGAAGGTTAAAAGGCTGGCAGGCCATTTTTCGGCCCGAGGAAGAGATAGGCCGTGGGCCCCACGTGTTAGTGAAGAAAAGAAGAAGAAGAATAGGAGACCGGATGGGCCCTAGGTGGAAGTGACAGTGGGTAGAAAAAGATTAGGTGAGAAAAGTTTGGGCGGGGGTTTTAATTAAACCTTAGGTTTTCTTTATTAGATAAATAGATTAAATGCTGTTTTCACCAATTAATTCACAAGAAATTCTAGAAGTGTCCAAAATTAGTGAAACCAATTTTATTAGGATTGTTTTATTTTCCTTTATGCATTAAAATTCTTAAACCCTAGGACAAGTAATAAAAATTTAGGTATTTATTTAATGCCTTTTTATCTAAGGTATTTAAATAAATGCTTAAACTTTATTAAATGTATAAAAATTTGAAAAATGCTTTATTATCCACAAATCATTATTAATTCATAGGAATTAGGTTTTTGAGATTAGAAAATTATTATAATGCTTTTAAAAATAAATAAAAAGGTCTAAGGTAGGTTTAGTAAAGGAAATAAAAATGGTGGGCTAATCTTTTTGGGTTTTCGTGTGTTGGCTTGCAACTTTATCATGATAAATTGTATAGTCCTTGTTGACTTGCAACTTTATCATGAAGGAAGTTTGTATAGTCTTGTATTCAAAAGTTTGCATCTCTAACTCTTGCATATACTGAATCGTAGACGTCACAACTCCTGAAGTGGGAATTCATGGAATTCAGCCGGAGATGGACAACGTTCGCGAAGTGTGGAGTGCCTCTTTCAGTAAACAAGTTTTCCGAAGAACTAACCTTGTTGATCCCAGGCAAGCCCCGGTGCATTTATACCTATCTATTTTAGAGTCGTTATTTCATGTGACTAGTTATAGGTTATTTGTTTATTGCATGCACTAAGTCTAGGAGTTGGATGAAACCTATTCTTGTGTATGATCATGCCTTGTTTTAAGGACATCTTTGCCACTTGTTCAAACCTTAGAAGACAACCCAAGTCTAGAAATGCTTAGTTGCTTAAATGCTTGGTTTACCAACCTTAAGGAAAACTCTTAAGTCATACATGTTGCTTATGAAGGATAGTCTGGAATATGAAAACAGACAGAAGCTAGAGATGTAGTTCTGTCTGCTAGATTAATCTGGTTAAGGACCGATCCGTGTCTTAACCGCTGATCAAGTGATAACATCTGATCACTTACTGGGTATGGGACCAGTAAAGCCCAGTAGATTAGTAAATTCTATGATCAGGAATGCTTCGTACCCGCATTTGACGTGCTGGAGATTGGCAGGGGTGTAGCCTGAAACTCACATGGAGATCAGGCCAGACGTGGGGTCCCATGTGGGGGTGCATCCCTGGGTCCGGGTAGTTGTATTCCTAATCATTGACTTTGCTAATCGAGAGGTTGTGAGATACGACCGAAACAGTCGTATAATGCTGGTGATCAGGGTACTCTCCTGCAGGATGTAATTTGATCCGGATCGTCGCAATTCTCGGTTATGAATGCGCTTGATCACTGTTGAGCATCGTAGTATCAATTCATGCAATATAAAATCTCCTGTTGTCAAGTAATGTATGACTTAACCGTTGTGGTTGTTTTTACTTCTGCTATCATTTAGAATGGTTAGGTAATAATTTAACCCAAATAAAAGATAAAACTAAGGCCTTACTTGTAGTAAGCTTTTCGGCAAAAATTGCATTGGCCAAGTACACCAAAAAGCTAAGCATACACTTCCAGAGAAAGCTATTATATTGGTTAGTCGGGTAAGACTTGCTGAGTACTTCGTACTCAGGGGATCCCTTATTGTTGTTTTCAGAAGCCCAGCAGGGACTCACCGAAGAGGAAGCCCCGAAGACCTAGGGTATCTTATGAGTCTCATGATACTCTAGAATAAAACTTAGATGTTTATTTTCTTCCAGATTGGTCCATGTTTTAAATTCTTAGAACCACTCTGACCCGCACGATTAAGATGTTTCAAACTATGGTTGTAATATATCGTACCTTTGATATGTCTTTAAAAATGTAATATTTGTTGATGTTATCCCATCGCGGATATTATCCTGATGTATGGCTATGAGACACGTCGTGGATCCTTCGAGGAGTCCTAGGGACACTCGACGGACTACCGGACTTATACTGTTTTAGGTGCGTTTCGGATAATTGCTGTTCCGACAGCGATTAGGCGCACTTAAACCAGTTTAAGTTGGGCGGTTCCGCCACAGTAAGGGATAGGAACTCATTGAGCTTACGCTCCAGGAGACCTTCAGGGATATGATGGTCCCTGAACTCCGTCTTAAACTCCTCCCAGCTGACGACGTGGTCGGCCGGCTTCATAGCGTGGTAGTGATCCCACCAAAGGAGGGCAGAACCACGCAGTTGCTGCGCAGTGAACCGGGCCTTGTTCTCCTCCGGGCAATGGGCGGTGAGGAGGGAGAATTTGGATTCGATGGTACGAATCCAGGCGTCGGCGTCAAGCGGGTCTTGTGTCTTCTGGAACAAAGGAGGTTGCGTGCTCAAGAAGTCCTCATAATGAGCAACTTGGGGTTGTTGATGGGCTCTCCCTCCATGGGGCTGCTGTTGTTGCCCCTGTACAATATGCCTCAGCAGCTCGGTTTGAGCCACTAAGATCGCCTCCAGCGAAGGCGGGGGCGGGGGCGGGGGAAGATCCTGCCTCTGCTCGCTGCCACTGGGCACAGAGCCAGATCGGGTGCGATGCGCCATCTGCAAGAGTCAACGTCCCATTAATTTCATAACCTCAGAAGTATTCCAACTATGTGGGAACGCATATGTTAAATCCTCAAATGCGACTCTTGCCGATAAGGCAACACAACCACATCTCTTATTAAGGAGATATACACATCCTCTGGCCATCTTAGTTAGCAACTATCTTAGTTCTGCACACAACTTCGGGCGAACCATAACCATATCCCAGGAGTTCCACTCTATTTGACCTTAGACCAAGGGGTCGGGCTAAGCGAAACAGTGCAACAAGGGGTCAGGTGAAGCGAACCGCACAAGAAGGGGTCGGGCGAGGCGAAGAATTGCCTCGAGGGGTCGAGCGTGTCCGACCTTGCGGCTCGGGGTCGGCCAAGTTTTGGACAGACCCACAGAAAAAGGGGTGTGTGCTCATAGCACAAACTCACACAATCTGGCATCCAAAGCGTGTCGTAAAAGAGTCAAGGTTAAGTTAAGATCTGATTTCACTAAGGTCATTACATTGTGGTTCCCCAAAACACAGAAGGAATATTCAACTCAAGGCTAACCTATTACATCACTATCCAAAACTTAGGTTGCCGAGGAGTACAACAAAAGATGAGATTCCTATAGCTCTCAACCTACGAGGGAACACTGTGAGTTGGAGAAGGGGCATCGCCATCCTCAATGTCCATGCTGGACACTCCCATGACTTCCTCGGGATCTTCTTGCTCGTCCAATTGCATCTCAAGGGCATGCATAGCATCGAGCTCGGCGTGGTGCTCGTCCAGATGAGCATTAGCAACTGCTAGCTCCATCTCAACCTTCATCTATTCTTCGGAAAGCTCGATCATGCCATCCACCAGGTCCATTACTTCTCCCTCGAGTTCGGAGATTCGGTCTTGCATGTCATGGATCTGTATGCCTCTCTGGATGAGTTGATATGTTTGTCCCACCAAGTCTCTCTTGGCGGCGTTGAAGTGCCCTTGGGGTGTCTATGGCTATCCGAGCCAAGACAGCCATTGCTCGGCCTTGAAGCTCGACCAGCCGATATAAGGCTGACATGCATCTGGTGGTGGTAGAGATGGTGACTAGCGAATGGGAGGTTGCCAACACCTCTATGTTGTTGACGCGATCAAGCCAAGCCGGGTCCATCCGGTCCCTGGCAGGAAACAGGCCGATTGGGTCCAAGGTGACCTCAAGCGGGTGTAACCGACAAAACTGGGTGAGGATTTGTAGAGCAGCCGACTCCCAGGTGTCCTCCAGAGCGTGTCCGCAAGATGAGACTCCGAGCTGGGGGCACTCGGGCCGCACAGGGGGTGGAGGTACCACCGCCTGCACGTTGCACCTCTGTACTCCGTGCTCCTGGTACATCCGTCCCACGTACAAAGGCGGGGACTGATACCCGAACCACCTTAAGGTGTCCCACAGAATAGCAGGAAAACCCTCAAAGTGTAAGCACGTCGAGTGGGAAATGCCATTAGTGCCGTACAGAACGTGTCCTGGAGCAGCCATCTGGAACCAAAACCAAACTGACATGAGATAGAAACTCTAAGAAGAAGAACAGGTCAGGAAGAAAAAGTACTCGGATTGACTTTGCCCAAGCTGGAAAGGAAGCTAGAAATCCTTAAAACCGAAGAAGAGCTTTTCCAAGGCAAGGTTGTTTTAGGGAGGTGGTTTCATAGATTTTATTTGATGACGCATGCACGGCCTACCTCGTCCTCTCAACCAAAACAACTTCCAAAACTTTGGTCTTACGCAGTCAGTGCCGGTGGCAAGGCATACAGTACGTCTCTCCCTATAGTATCTAGTCCGGTTCTAGTAGCGTCTCCTAAGCGAGCG
>NW_014576809.1:0-9823 GCF_000263155.2 Setaria italica
TAAGTGCTTAAATTAGATGAAATCCGACGGCTCCCCGTGTTAGCATCGTTGTAAGCAGAGAGTGTCGAATGTTAGGCGACTTAACCTTGCTAAATCAAGCTAATCCGAGGTAGTTCCACCACAGCCGGTATCAGAGCCGACTCTAGTGTCACAGCTGCCAGGTGTAAGCGAGCGTGGCCCGTGGGGGCCGGGACGCCACAGGTTCATCCACCAGCCGCCGGCCGTCCCCACAGTCAGGAAGGTGGATTGCCCGACCCCCACCAGCAGCAGCGCCCCATTTTCCCGGTTTCCATCCACAGGTGCCCCGGCCGACTCCACCAGCACCACACTGACATAAACACTCGGCAAATTTAAAGTTTCCCGTAGTGGAAGTGAACTCGTGCAGGACGTGACACCTCGAGGATAGGTACAGTTCTAGATGACATTCCTGTAGGACGTGCAAGTCCAACAAATGTACGGATTTGAAAACCCATATTGAATTTGACAACATTCTAGCAAATAAATTAGCCGAGATGAACACGGTCTGCAAGTTCAACTAGTATGGATTTTTAATAATTTTTTAACTATTTTCTAAATATTTCAATACATGGGAAAAATTAATTCTAAAAAAAATAAAAGGCATGATTTCTAAGTATTTCAATTGTTCTATAACTTTTATCTACTCCAAAAATTTTATATAATTTTCTAGCTTTTCATTACTAATCCATAAATCAAAATATAAATAACAATGATGTCACGGTGGCTGCGGGCTTACGTCAGCACGACCCGCGGCCGCCGTGAGTCTGCATGTGCGTGGGGCAGGGCGGCGAGCATCGGGGGCGCATGGCAGCCAGCTTCGGGAGCGCAGCCGGTCAGTGAGGTGGCGGCGACGTCGGTAGGGAGGCCGGTGTGGAGGTGTGGCATTGGGGTGTGGGCAGGCGGCATTGGGGCTGACGCGGAGGGGCGACGTTGTTGGCGGCGATGTTGGGGCTGAGGCGCGGATAGGGAGGCGGGGCCGCATCAGTGGTGGGGTGGCAATGCCGTCGGGGATGAGGCAGGGTGGAGTAAGGGCCGGGGCGAGGCAGAATCATACCTGACCGGGACAGCGTTGTCGGGGGCGCGGCCGGTCGAGGGGCGGCGACGGCATCGGCGTCAACGACGGATGCAGCGGCGTTCTTGGAGGCCGGACAGACGGTGCTGGCGACGCGCACGCATGAGGAAAACGAAGCTCCAGTTGGAAATGGCTAAGTGTTTACTAGTGAGGAGCATTGAGCGCATTTATATCCCACGTACCCTCTAGTATAGGTTCTAATTAAAATCTGACACTAGAGATACATTAGTACCAATTATAGTTTACAACCGATACTAGAGGGAGACTACTAGTACCAGTTGTTGTTTACAACCGGTACTAGAGGGTCCTCACACGTACCGGTTGTAGTTTACAACTGGTACTAGAGGGTTTCCCCACGCGGGAAATGAAAATGCCCCTCTAGTACCAGATTTAAACTAAAATCGGTACTAGATTCCATCCCCGCGCGTGACAAAATGCTCCCTCTAGTACCTCTGTTTCAATTTCCCGCCCCCTCTTTTCATTTATTTTCTTTCTTTTACAATTGCTATTATATTTACATGGTAAAGGTTCTATTTTTAAATTAATTATAGTAATAGGTTTAATGGTACTAGTACTTATATTAACTTTAAAACTCGAAAAAAATACATAAGATCTATGCTAAAATAACATTCCTTGTAAACAAAAGAACAGAGCAAAGAAAAAGAGAAATTAAAGAACCGTTGTTGGTGGAAGCTTCACGGCCAAATACATAAGATCTATGAACTGATCCATAAGAAGACACCATATTGAACCAACAAGAATAGCATTAAATTCCTCCTAGCTTTGAAGCTAGGTTACCTCTTTGATTAATATCCTGGAACTGAAAGTAGGTCTCGTCCTCGTGGAGCTTGATCCCCTGCTAGTAAGGTGTTTGCCTTGTTGGAATATTGCAAATCATGACCGTAGTGCTGTTACACAATGAGTCAAAAAGGCGTCGTGCCTTCCCGTTGGTCCCACTCTTGGTAACTACGTACCAGGGCCACTCTATCTCTTCATCATTAGAGTGCTCATAAGTATCATTATCATCTGCAAACATCTTTGTATACATGATATGTTCCATGAGGTACCAGGACCTTTGCCCTCAAATACATGATCGAGTCACATTTTTGTCCTACTCTTTCGTCAACTTCCCGTTGGTCCAACATACAAACTCCTGCAAGGAATCCGATGGTATATTATCTTGGAACATGATGGAGGAGTTGGTGAAAGATCTCGTGGATCAACCAAGTCCCTTGTAAACAAAAGAACAGAGTGAAGAAAAAGATAAAGAACCGTTGTTGGTGGAAGCTTCATGGACAAATACATAAGATCTATGAACTGAGCTATAAGAAGTCACTATTGAACCACCAAGAATAGCATTCCTCCTAGCTTTGAAGCTAGGTTAATTACCTCTTCCAAGCTTCCGGTCATGCCTCTCCTTGTGCCGACTATTGCCTCCCTGTCCTGTTGGTCCAACATACAAACTCCTGCAAGGAATTCGATGGTATATAATCTTGGAACTTAAGGTGTTTGCCTTGTTGATAAGAAAATAGCAGCCTCATCTAAAATTATTTGGAATGTTGCAGATCATGACCATAGTGCTGTTACAAGATGAGTCGAAAAGTCACCGTGCCTTCCTGGCCCATTGGTCCCACTCTTTCGTCAACTTTCCTTTGGTCGACCATACAAACTCCTGCGAGGAATCCGATGGTATACTACCTTGGAACGTACTGCAAGAAGACACCATTGAACTAGCAAGAATAACATTAATTCCTCCTAGCTTTGAAGGTTACCTCTTTCAAGCTTCTGGTCATGCCCACAATGACATGAGTAGTCACATAATGAGGTGTTATCTTTCTTGAGCGATTTTGGGAGTTATGTGGCAACTGCACAAGGCAAGTGTAGCCCTAATATAAAGGGGGATTCCAGAGCGCCAATGTGAGCTCATCATTCTCTCTATCCACCTTCACCCTCCCAGCTTTATCATCCTTGTGGAGCTTGATCCCCTTGTTTGCTTTGTTGATTGGGCTTGGCATCTGGTCGAAAAGGCTGGGAGGGCTCCATAGCTGTTTGGAGGTGATACTTGGTTATGATTTCAATGATCCTTCATTGGTAGTAGCCACAAATTTCTAGTTTAGAAGTGGCTTACTACTGCTGATTTGAGAGAGAAGTTGTATCGAAGATGGAGGAGCACGCACGGTTCGATCGCCGATCGATGGGGTGCATTGGGAGATTGAACTGATCTATAAGAAGATACCATTGAACCAGCAAGAGTAGCATTCCTCCAAGCTTTGCAGCTAGGTTACCTCTTCCAAGCTTCTGGTCATGCCTCTCCTTGTGCCGACTATTGCCTCCCTGTCTTGTGTACTTCAAATAATTTGTTCCATGAGCTATCAGGACCTTTGCCCACAAATACATGATCGAGCCACATTTTTGTCCCACTCTTTCATCAACTTCCCGTTGGTCCAACATACAAACTCCTGCAAGGAATCCGATGGTATATTATCTTGGAATGTGGTGGAGGAGTTGGTGAGAGGTCTCGCAGATCAACCAAGTCCCTTGTAAATAAAAGAACAGAGCGAAGAAAAAGAGAAAGAGCAAGAATTCTGACGTATTCATGTTCAAAGAAGCTTAATTAACTTGATAGGGTGCATGGGGAGATGGAACGACTGTGACATGTCATGCCATTGGTCCAACATACAAATTTGTGTTGTCTTATCCTTACAAACTTCCTTTCACATTTACTTCCCTCCACTATGGAATTTCCCTAAACATGTTTTGAGAATGCGAAGCATCCCGTTGTCCGCCACCCCATCAACCGCTCTTCCAGCGCTATGCCTTCCTCTTGTGCCCTAAACATGTTTCAAAGACACTACCACAGGTGATAAGCTGATTTGTCTTGGAAAGTGGTGGTGGAGTTGGTGAGAGGTCTCGCAGACATGTGATGCCATTGGTCCAACATACAAACTCCTGCAAGAAATATAATCCTACAAGAATAACATTCCTCCTAACTTTATAACATGTTTCAAAGACACTATGACCATGTGGTAAGCTGAGTAGACAAGGATGAAACCAAGAGGTGGAACATAACAAGGAGTTTGGCTGATTTGCCTTTGAAAGTGGTGGAGGTTGACGTCAGAGAGATCTTGAGTGTGATTTAACGTGGTACTTTAACCACTATATATGATAAAAGTGATATATATATATATATATACATGACATATCATTACAATGCATCACAATTTTAGAGGAGGGCTATCTTCCAAAGCTCACATGCATTTGTTGTTGTGCAGAAGATGATAAACGTAATGTGATGTGCCCTAAACTAATAGGGCCATTCTATCTCTTCATTATCAGAGTGCTCATAAGTATCATTATCATCTTCAAACATCTTTATAATAAAGTATGAAGAGTTCATTAACCTATGAAGTGTTCCTCCTAGATTTGAAGTTAGGTTACCTCTTCCAAGCTTCTGGTAATGCTCTCCTTGTGCTGACTATAGCCTCCCTGTCCTGTGTACTTCAAATGATCTATTCCATGAGCTACTAGGACCTTCCTCTTGTGCCCTAAATATGTTTCAAAGACACTACCACACGTGATAAGCTGATTTGCCTTGCAAAGTGGTGGAGGAGTTGGTGAGAGGTCTCGCCGATCAACCGAGTCCCTTGTAAACAAAAGAATAGAGATTCTCAAGCCTCAGCAATGTCCTGAGTGCTCGAGATTCCCGAGCACCACTGTGAGCTCATCGTTCTTTCTATCCACCTTCAACCTCCTAGCTATATCATCATCAATATTTTTGATAAGCATTTTGGATTGCTGTCACTACCAAGCGTGAAGGGCGGATGGTTTAGAATCATATGCTTTAGAATATCCTTACAAAATTTGTGTTGTCTTATCCTTACAAACTCCTCCATATGCTTGGCATCGACTTGAAGGGGCTAGGAGGGCTCCATATATATAGCTGTCATCACGGCCAAATACATAAGAAAGACACCATTGAACCAACAAGAATAACATTCCTCCTAGCTTTTAATGTAATGTGTTGTGCTCTAAACATGTTTCAAGGTCACTACCATGCATGCGATAATAAGTTCATTTTGCCTTTCGAAAGTGGTGGAGGGATCAGAGTTGGTGAGGGATACGTCTTGTGTGCGATTTGACATGTTAATTTGAAATACGTTGACACGGGCCAACCTCTATCTCTTCATCATCAGAGTGCTCATAAGTATCATTATCATCTGCAAACATGTTTGCAATCATTTGTTTTGCCAGCTGCTATCAGATCATTAAAATTAAAACTTCATATAGGGAAAAAGTTATATATTTATATATATATATATATACCATCCTATAGTAGTACACTAATTAGAGGAGGGCTATCTTCTAAATGTCACATTAATTTGTTATTGTGCAAAACAAAATAAACATAATGTGCTCTGCCCTAAATATTTTTTAAAGACTATAGTCTACCATGTGATAATATAAGCTAAGCTAATGATTTGCCTTTCTCCCTTCTTCCCCCTCCACAATCCATTTCCCTCCTATGGTGCATGGGGCACACTAGTACCGGGTTGTGTTAGCAATCTGGTGCTAGAGGCATCAATTTTAGTACTGGTTTATTCAACAAACCGGTACTAGAGGGTGGGTGGCGCATTGGTACCAGTTTAAGGCAATAACCGGTACTAATGCTCACCCTTTAGTACCGATTGGGGGCATCAACCGGTACGAAAGGGGTCATCACAGCACGCTACAGTCAGTATCCTTTTGAACCGGTACTAACGCTAACGTTAGTATCGGTTACAAATGCAACCGTTACTAAGCATAGGTATGAAAGGTCATTTTTCTAGTAGTGTGGGTGTGCACGCGGTTCGTGGGATTCGAACCAACGACCTCAAGCCTCGTGCATACATAGTACATCTGATTGAGTAGAGGATGCAATCATTTTATAGTAACTCGTGGGGGACGCTTTAGTCTCGGTTGGTGCCGTGGACCCCTTTACTCCTGGTTGGTAACAGCAACCCGGACTAAAGGTGTCTGCATGGGACTAAAGGTGTCTGACTGAGTAGAGGATAGAATAGTTTACTTGTGCCTCAAGGTGTGGATGCATGCACCCATAAAATTTTTGCAGCATCCCAAGGTGTGGATGCATTACATACATGTCTCACTCGGTCACTATACGATCTTATTTTGATGATCATGCAATAATATATAATAGCACCGTCACACTCAGACTTAATGCACGTACGATGTCTTAGCGCCAACTGGGCCAGCAGTGGCTACTCGGTGAGCATGGAGCTGTCCTACTTATTGTTGCTAGCTCAATTATTCATTTTTCCTAATTAGGGATCCGCACACGTGATCCCAAATTTTTCTTTTTCCTTGAATTGCGCGTGGTCCATGTATATATAGGCCCTCTCGATTATTGGATCCCGAGCTGTTGTACACGCTGATCGATCCATCCATCGTTTTGTTTTTTGTTTGTTTCTTTATAGATTACAATAGTGAAAACGAGGTACGTACGGTGCAATAATGGAAGAAACAATTAATTAGTTCGTCCCTCGCATCCTCTGAAATGGTGGATGTGCTGTCAACATCCTTTGATTTGAATGCAGAGCGCATCAATTATAACTTGACGTAGATTTATCTGCTCAGAAGTTGCAGCTAGCATCGATCCCAAGGTGTGGATGCATGCACCCACGTGCCTCTTATCTGCTCTTGGCTCCTCGAGTGGACTTATGTCCTTTGGACTTATGTTCCTTGGACTTATGGTGGCTATTATTTGGACTATATTGGCATCTTCATGTAACCAGCAGAGTTGATCATGCTAAGCCAATATTCATCAACGGGTACTTACCTAACCTGCTACTCACCGATGGAAAACTCACTTTTAGTCCCTGTTGGTATGGAGCAAATCTCCAGAAAAAACATCCGGGATAAAGAAATCGAGATAAAAGGGTAGTGTCTTTTATCCTGGGTCTCTCAATCAGGACTAAAGACCCCCTTTAGTCCCGGTTTCTAAAACTAGCCGGGACTAAAGGGGTTGCCACGCCAAGCGCAGCCCCCACCCCCTTTTATCCTGGTTACTAATACCAAATGGGACTAAATGGTTTTGCAAAAAAAAAGAAATCCCCGGGGGTCCCCACATGCGCACGTCGCAAGGCACAAGTCACGCAATTTTTCATGCGAAATATACGCGTGTGCGGTCCATCGGATTCGAACCCACGACCTCAACCCTTGCGCATAGCTTCCTTGCCATCCCACCTGCACAGCACATCTGACTATACAGAGGATGCAATCCTTTTTTATTAACTAGTGGGGCACCCTTTTATCCTGGTTGAAATCACCAATCGGGATAAAAGACCTCCTTTTATTTATGTTGGTATTATCAACCGAGATAAAAGGGATAAAAAGGGTTCAAGGACTTTAGTCCCTATTGACGTGAAATCTAGCCACATGTGGGGGACCCTTTTATCCTGGTTGGAAACACCAACCGGGATAAAAACCCCCCCTTTATCCCTATTGGTAATAAGGGTCTGAGGGCTTTAGTCCTCTTTTAGCCACCCGTGGGGACCCTTTTATCCCGATTGGAAACACCAATCGTGATAAAAGATCCCACTTTAATCACAGTTGGTGTCGTGGGCTTTAGTCCCGAGTGGTAAGCCCAACCGGGACTTACCACACAGGACTAAAGGGTCCCCCATGGGTGACTGATTTTTTTACCCGGGACTAAAAAGTCCCACACAGGTAGCTAATTTTTGACCCGAGGCAAAAGGGAGGCCTTTAGTCCCGATTGGTATTTCACTCGGGATTAAAACTCCTTCAATCTCGGACCTATTTTAAACCAGGATTAAAAGGGGCGCATAAAAAGTCAATTTTCTACTAGTGACTTACTAACTGCTACTCCTAATTTATAGGTGACAGATCGGAATGGGCAACCGGAGGGGGTGAATGTAAGCATTTTCAGATTCTTTTCGAGAACAAGATCTATATCCCAATTGACACCTCAAAGCACACTTCGCTCTTAATCGCTAAGACGACGCAATAGTGAAAAAGAGGTGGGAATCCTGCAAGATGTGCACGCTGTTACTGCAGATGCATCATGGCATTCCCCATGCAACTTGGTAGAATACAGCTGGCGCACATGAGTGGTGGCATTTGGATCAAACGTAACGTTGCTAGCACCGTGAATCGTTCAGAGCCAACTCAAATAGTCAAATGGAGGCAAAGGTAGAGGCCGGGGCGGCCAATCAAGTTATAGTGGTAGAATTAAGTCTCTTTTGAGAAAATCTTACTATTACTAATTTGGAAGCTCCTTTTGAAGCCTCCAAGTGAAGCCACCTAGGATCCTAGGTGGACAATCTAGAAAAAAAATATTTAAAATTCCCACAAATAAGCAAAACATCTGGCCATCAATAAGTAGACTCAAATCATCATACCCATTGGATCTATTATATTTTCTAAAAATATTACCCACCTATGCCATTAAGACAATAGCCTAACGTAACCCCTAAATTTATATCTAAATTACCCACCTCTGCCATTATATAAAATAAGCTAAAGTAACCCCTAATCTTCATTTAAATTACCCACTTATGCCATTAAAAAAATAATTTAAAATAACCGCTTAAATTTGCAACTAAATTGTCTATAACTAATACTTAAAAAATAACTTAAAGTAACAATATGACATAACTCAATGTATCATAATAAAATGCTATGCTGCATGGGCACGGGGACCTGATGAACAATGCGAAACAAGGGGGAGTAACCATAACTTGTTCTAAAATTTGTGGTATTCATTTATTGTCCTTGCCACTCTAGGGGGCTTGTTTGAATGGAAAATTCGTTCTACACTGGAAGCAGCTCATCTACTGCTTTTAATCTGGCCAACATTGCAAGTCCAAAAGGAAATTTGCAAAGAAAATTTGGTGGTGGTATGCAAATTTAAACTTCAGTTCACCGTTAATTGACCTGTATGTCACTATTAGGGAAACGGCTTTCGGTACCGATCAGTAACCTCCATTTAGTAATGGATCTGCTACCGGTATTGGTATTTTGGTACTAAAGAGGGTGCCATTAGTACTGGGTCAAATAACCAGTACTGATGGGGTACCTTTAGTACCTGGTACTAAGTTTGCTGCCACATCACGCATGGGGGAGGGTAATTTAGTACCTAAATGACCTTTTTTTCTTTTATTTTCTTCTTGTTTTCTTTTTTGTTTCTTTGTTCTTTTCTATTTCCTTGTTCTACATTCGTAGACTAATATATATTTATAATATTACATTTGAGATTGCAGAGAGAACCACTTCCGATAATAATTCAAATACATAAGAAAAGTAATTACTCAAGTTAATACACCATTGCTTGTCTTAGAGAGAAGTTCGGTACATAAGACAAATACATCCATGCATACTTCACCATCTTCAGCAATTTGTGTGATGATGATACAGCCCTCTAACTTCTTCGCCTTGCCTCATTTCTGTTTAGGTTGAGACCTAGATGGCTGAAAAACGAACGAAATATAAATTCCCACTAATCATGTTTACACATAATAATTGATATACCTCACCTTGTTGTCGATCATTGCCTTCCTCGGCAAAATTGGTTCCTCCCCATTGCCATCACCATCCATGTTGAGGTAGCAGTCAGTTTGGCTGTGATCGACCTCTTCGTCTGCTTCATTATTGTTACTAGGACCATCATGAATCATCTGAATTATGATTCTCTCACTCTCGTGTTCTAATCCTGCCATG
>NW_014576810.1:0-9736 GCF_000263155.2 Setaria italica
TAGTCCATGTTTTGAATTAGGGTTCGACTCTGACCTGCACGATTAAGATGTTTCAAACTATGGTTGTAACATATCGTACCTTTGATATGTCTTTAAAAATGTAATATTTGTTGATGTTATCCCATCGTGGATATTATCCTGATGTATGGCTATGAGACACGTCGTGGATCCTTCGAGGAGTCCTAGGGACACTCGACGGACTACCGGACTTATGCTGTTTTAGGTGCGTTTCGGATAATTGCTGTTCCGACAGCGATTAGGCGCACTTAAACCAGCTTAAGTTGGGCGGTTCCGCCACAGCTGGTATCAGAGCCATAGGTTGGGATAATCAACAGATATTACTATTTAAAAATTGAGACTCTATTTTAAAATAAGAAAATGTGAGTCACAGGTGGTAGTAGTATTAACTGGTTGTTTGTTTTGCAGATGCTAACTGTTTGCTGCGTGTCGCTAGTATTCGGTAGTCTATTATTTAGGGAGAGATTACGATGCCACCAATTTTTCTACGAGTGTGTATATGAGTCTGAAAGTACGTAGGAATCGTTGCATCATGTTTGCATTGCATGTTTCAAAATTTTTGGGTTTGGAGAGTGCCGCTAGACCTAAACCCGTCCCGTGTAATAGGAGCTAGACGTAGTAAGGGGGTCGATGCAACAGAGAACTGCAGAAGAGAAGATCAAGACAGACGGATGGAGATCAAATCTTATTTGGATAAGCAATTAGGACAACTTAGACTGTCTGGTGTGAGAAGAATAAAGAATAAAAAAAAATTTTGGATTCAGTCTGACAAGAGTTATGGAATTAGAAATTAGGACTCTAGTATTGGAAGCATGGTATAAAGGTTTGAAGGATTTTCTTAAATGGAGCACGACGTTACTACAGTCGCTTCATGAGATTAAAAGACTTCAATATATACTCTTCATCAAGATGCCCGTCCAAGTAAAATAATTAGAGAGAAAGGAATGAAGATTCAAGGATGAGGGAAAGTGATACTCTATATGATTGGATGTAAGTAAGAAGGCAGCTCTTGCATGGGAGTGTAACATGGAGAATGTTATGAAAAAGCAATCAAAGGAATTGGGTGAATATGAAGCCAATTGACGGAAGCCCAGGAATCCCTTGATCTTGAGTAAGAATGCCTCAGAGATATATTGGAAAGTCATGTAAGTCAAGGTAAGTCAATTGGAAGGTAAGAAATCAAAGCAGCAAAATGAAATCTTTTCTCTCCGATTCATAATACAAAAGATGCAGGCTCGAATTGCCGGCACAAGAATTAAGTAACTATCCTACCTTCAGGAGGGCAATATCCACTCGCCTCGGTAATAGTGAAAGAAAAGATGGATATTATGGGTAACAATATGGGTATAATATGACTGACAGCTTAAGAGGTAGATCTACATGTTTATGAGAATCTGGATAGCCTTGTTGTGGAGATGGAAGAGAATTTAGAAAGAGTCATATGGAGCCCAATCAATTGTTTAGCGAAGGACAATGTCGAGGGAGTTGATCCTGAGAAACATAACCCGAGGGTTGTGAGATGCAGGAAATAATGATAGTAAGGAGAATGAGGAAGCTTAATGGACTCCTGATGGATTTTATGACCCAAAATGTTGGGCTCAAAGGAACCTATTTAATCCAGGAGTCGAGTAGCCCAACCACGGGATATGGTCATTCAGGATGCTGGGAATCTGCATGGTTGTCTGGGGCCAAAGCGAGGTGTTAATTCCACCCGCTTTTTGGAAGAAAAAAAAATGTTTCCCTAAGTTTTTGGAAGTTGAACCTCCCATTCGGATAAATAAATAACTTCAAACTTTGGAGTAGAAGTTTCCATGTGATTCTTCATTGCACAGGAAACTGCGAAAACCAAGTTTGCGAGACTTGATTAAGGTCTTGCAGGCATATGGGGAAAATCAATGAGCTGGCTAGGCAATCCATTGGAAAAGAGATAGCTTGGGATAATTTCAAGATAATTATTTGTGCCCAGTTTGTGTTAAAGGGGATTATGAGAGTGCAACTGGAGCAACTTCTTAAATTTAGCAGAGGCACTAGAGTGTTCGGGAGTATATAAATGAATTCGACCATCTGGCCCAATATGCTCCTGAGTATGTGAGCACTGAGTCTGAGAAAAGGGATTGTTCCCAAGTACTTTTGCAGATTATAGCTCTGCTGTGAGTATGGTAATCTCAAGAGAAGATGAGAGCTTTGTACAAGTCCCTTGGAATGGAGGAGTCCTTGAAAAGGGAAGACATTTCTTTCGAGGCATCTGAAACTGTTCCTTGGAAGCTGAAGGTTGCTTACCGAGAACCCCCTAGACCGACTTATAGGCCCCAACAATAGCTACCATATCAGCCATGGGTCATCCGGAACCTAGATAACACTCCATGTTCAACAAACCCATAAGTACCTGGAAATTAAAACACCGCTGCCTTTGCAAATCTGCAGCCGTATTATAACAAAACTATGGGAGGACTGGTTGTGCCAGAGATTTCCATTTCCCAAAGTGAGGGGGAATGTGAATGAGAAGGCTCAAACTTTGAGCCAAGGATCGGGTCAAAAGTTTATCCGGAAGAAGTTCCTTAACAACAAGAAAGGGACGTGAGCATTACATGAATATTAAGGAGTTTCTAGCAGGTCGAGTTTTCATGGACAAAGCATAATTATCCAGATATTCTATACACAATTGGAGCAATAAGGTGTATCAATATTGGAAACATAGATTTTGGTAGGGTCAGAAGGAAAAGAGAGATAGTCAAGAATGTGGTCGAAGGTGATACATGTTCAGAAGTCAAGGCAATGGGTCAGGAGTCCACTGGTTTGTTGCAACCTTTGGCAATTCCCACGCGAAAATGAGAAGACATGTCTAGGGGTTTTATAATAGGATTGTCTACTACCCCACCCCCTAGGGATATGATTCCAATTGGGTTAGAGGGGACCGTCGAAGGGTCAAATGTTCTTGTCAAGACCTTTTGTCAAACACCCACCTATGTGGAGTTCTACATGTTACGAATCGTATCCCTACGGGAGATACAACAAGGATCTGTGTTGTTCCCGAATTCTGGAACATTTTTGCATGGAGCAATGGGTACCATTTTGGTCAAAAGCAAGCAAAAGAGTAGACTTGGAATCAGATTGGTTATTAAAAGTAAAAGTAAAAAAAATCAAAGGTTTGTAAGTATTTGGAGATAGCCCAATTAAGGCAGAAAAGCCACATGGAGACAAGGAAAAGCTAGTTCTGAAGTAGATTGGTCCATATGAAATGGAGATTCTAGAAGATCTAGAACTTGAGCTGGAACCATAGTTAACTTATGAAGAAGGATTTCATAAGAATCTAGATCCAAAGTAACAAGTTATACAAGGTACAGTAGAAGAGCAAAACCCAAGATGAGGCTACTTGGGAACGAGCAAAAAAAAAAAATTGGAATCCAAGTACCCCGAGTTGTTTGAGACAGTCGAAATCGAGTAAACAATCATCGCTAAACAACCATCCCATTTTCTTTATGAAGAATAGGGAAAGATGCTGGTATGACGCAGTTTCCTTTCCACTCCCCAGCAAAAGGTTTAGCATCTGGAATCTCGGGACGAGATTCTTTTAAGGGGGAGAGGCTGTAACACCCAGTGTTATTAAAGGCCTAAGAATGTTATTTAGAGGTTAATGATGAATTTGGATGCAATAGAGGTATTATGGACCAAAGTCAAATTTGGGTCGAATTTGACCAAAGATTCGAATTCAAGTTTCATTATTTAAAAATTTCAAAGGACTCCCACAACCAAGAGTTGGGTGACAACTTGAGAAATGGAATTTTTAATCTATGGTTAACCATTCCAGAAGTTCTTAGCCCAAGAAACATGAATTTAAATTCCCGAATTAGAACTCAAAGAGGGGAAACAAGTTGCTATTGAGCTATATGTCGAGAACTGAATAGCAAGGACACCCGGGGTGTTAAAAACGCTCAAGAATGGCCAAGAACAGGATATGACAAAGATTTGGGGGTTAACAAGTTTTTATGGCCAAAGTCAACTTTTGGTCAAAGTTTAGTCAAAACGCCAAATTGAGGTTCAAATTTAGAAAAAGATGACAAATGCGCGGATTTGGACTTTATGGACAATTGGAACTTAAAGAGACCATTTGAGAAGCAAATGGACCTTAAATTGTCCAAAAATCAAAATGGAGGATGCTCCTGTTCACTAACTGAAAATAGGAATGATTGCCTTTGGAAAACAGTTCTAAAAGAAATGAATTTTGATTCAAGAAATTTTGAAGAAATCCTATGTGGACTTTTGGTTTTATGGGCAAAATGGAACTTTTATATTAAGCTTAGCATGATCTCCAAGTTTGGCATGAAATAATTGGAATTTGAAGTGTTAAGTGGAAATTCAAGATTTAATTGGAGAAGGGGGTGCTGTTCTGTTAAAAAGTACAGACAGTCAGTGCAAATTCAGTTCAGTGAAAAGCAAGAAATGGCAGTTAGCTTCAGAGCTAGATTTGGAAGAGAAAAAGAAGAATTTGACTTTTGAGATGACTAAGAGAAATGTAGAGAAATAGGTTCTCTACAACTTCTATAAAGGAAGTTTTGAGAGTTTAAGTGAAAAAAATGGAGTAAACACAACCTGAACCTTCAGCTCAGAAAAAATTGACAGTTCTGTCAATACTGGAGGAATGAACAGTAACAGTCGGTTTTGGAAGCAAACTTCGAACCCTTAGAGTCAAAATCAGCAGAAACTCCAAATGTATAAAAGATAGTCACAAATATTTCCTACAACTTTGTTTAAGGGCTCTGAGCAAGCCTCTATTGAATTTTAGCCACGAAAATCGACCTGAAGAAAATCTGTCAAAAGGCTTAGCTGTTAAAAAGGGAAAAGTAGCAGTTAGGTTCAGAAGGAAATTCCCCTCGATTGGTTGGGAATCTGAAGGAGGTGTAATAAGATGAATTGAAATCCAAAAAATTTTCTACAACTTTTATAAAGGGACTTTTGAAAGAGCAGTTTGGATTTTTGTCGTAACTGGCTGTTGAAGTTTCTGACAGCGAGGTTCAAAAGGAGAAAATTTAGTTAAGCTGAAGTTCAATGTCCAGAAAAGTTCAGAGACATTTTTCATGAGGAAGGAGCGAGATTCAACCAAAAGTACAAATCTATGAAAGATAGAACTTTGGATTTCCTCCAACTTTGATATAGGGAGTTTTGGATGTGCTGTTGGCCTGGAAGGTTCAAATTTAAAATGAAGTCCACAAATGGCAGGTTGAGCTGATTTCAGCTGAGAAGTCGTGAGAAATTTCTAAGTCTAAAAAAACAGCATCGATTAGCAATCTTTGGTGCAAGTTTTCTGAAAAATGTAGTGTGTAAGAGATGGGTTCTTATGTGCAAAATGGAACCTTTGTTGTATGTTGAACTAAGATCAGTGGAAGTTGGGCAAGATAAAGTGAGTTTGGGCAGTTAAAATTGAACCCAAAGTGGAGCAAATGGCTCTGCTGAGAGGTCTGACGAAACTGAATCGTTCTGGTTCAGTTACAGAGAGTTTTCGGCCGGACTTTGAGTTTCGAAATCTTGGTGCTAGAGTGCTCGCCTCAGCTAATGGTCAATCTAACAATTGAAGTACTCAGTTTACACTACAAGATTGTTTAAAGGAGCGTCGCGAATCGCAATAAAATTTTGGGAGCTTTTAACCTCTGAACCTTGGAAGATTTGAGTACAAGCAAGTATTAATAGGGAAGAATAGAGGAAACAGAGACGTGCGTCGCCATTCATCCTCGCATGCCGGCCAGCGCACGAGCTGAACCACGTTCGCATCTACGTACACCTGCCACAAGCCGAGGTGGACAGCATGCAGCGGTAAGAATTTGTACAAGTTACCTCCGTGTTTATCCGTTCTACCCGTCAGTTTTCACCGAGACGAACAGAGCTCGAGCGAGCCAGCGCCATCGCCGGTCATCACCCTCGCTGCCGTTCCTTTCGCGCCACCGCCCACCATAAGCCCCTGTAGCCTCACCATGACGCCCTAAGGCCAACCGTCGCCCAGTTTTTCGCCGGCAAGCTACGAATCGCCGCCGTTACTGTCCGCCGGCCGCCGTCATCCAATCCCCAAGGTGAGCTCCTGAATCGGCTTTTCCTTCTCGATTGGCGAGCCTAGGGGTGTCCTGCAAGAGTATAGAAGCCGTAGGGGGAGGCCAGGGACCCGGTTGTGCCGTCGTTTTGTGAGGCCACGGCCGGCCGCCGGCCATGGTGTCGCCGCCCGTGGGGAGCCCGACACAGGCCACTTCCGGGAGGGCCGCCGCCACCTGTGGGGGAGTCTCGGCTTAGAGATGCCCCCAGCCCGACCGCGCCGCCGGGGAGGCGTTGCCGGCGAGCTCCCGCCCCTGCGGTTTGCGCCCCTGTTATGGCACCGGGAAGAAGAAGACTTGCGTCAGGGGATTGGAAGGAGAAGGGGGCAGCACAAAGAAGATGAGGGCCGGCCGCCCATTTTGGGCCAGGGAAAAGCGCCAGCCCAGCCGGCCCGTGCGACGAAAAAAAGAAGGGGAGGCCCAGGTGGGAGTAGGAGAAAAAGAAAAGAGGGCCAGCGCCGTCTTGGGCCAAGGAAAGGAATTGGCTCAGCTGGCCGCACGGTGTAAAAGGAGTTTGGTGGGCCGGCTTTTGGGCCCAGTATGAGTGAAAGGGTTTGGGCCGATGGTTAAAAATAAAAAGAAGAGGGAGAAAATGGGAGACCAGATGGGCCCTAGGTGGAAGTGATAGTGGGTAGAAGCAAGTTGGGTGAGAAAGTTTGGGCCGGGGGTTTTAATTAAACTTTAGGTTTTTCTTTTATTAGATAAATAGATTAAATGCTGCTTTCACCATTTAATTCCCAGGAAATTCTAGAAGTGTCCAAAATTAGTGAAACCAATTTTATTAGGATTGTTTTATTTTCCTTTATGCATTAAAATTCTTAAACCCTAGGAAAAATAATAAAAATTTAGGTATTTATTTAATGCCTTTTTATGTAAGGTATTTAAATAAATGCTTAAACTTTATTAAATGTATAAAACTTGAAAATGCTTTATTATCCACAAATTATTATAAATTCATAGGAATTAGGTTTTTGAGATTAGAAAATTATTATAATGCTTTTAAAAGATAAAAGAAGAGGTCTAAGGTAGGTTTAGTAAAGGAAATAAAAATGATGGGCTAATCTTTAGGGTTTTTGTGTGTTGGCTTGCAACTTTATCATGATAAATTGTATAGTCCTTGTTGGCTTGCAACTTTATCATGAAGGAAAGTTGTATAGTCTTGTATTCAAAAGTTTGCATATCTAACTCTTGCATATGCTGCATCGTAGACGGCACAACTCCTGGAGTGGGAATTCGTGGATTTCAGCTGGAGATGGACAGCGTTCACGAAGTGTTGAAGTGTCTCTGTTTAATAAAGAAGTTTTCCGAAAAACTAACCTTTGTTGATCCCAGGCAAGCCCCGGTGCATTTATACCTATCTATTTTGGAATCGTTATTTCATGTGACTAGTGATAGGTTATTTGTTTATTGCATGCACTAAGTCTAGGAGTTGGATGAAACCTATTCTTGTGTATGATCATGCCTTGATTTAAGGATATCTTTGCCACTTGTTCAAATCCTAGAAACTACCCAAGTCTAGAATTGCTTACTTGCTTACATGATTGGTTTACCAACCTTAAGGAAAACTCTTAAGTCATACATGTTGCTTATGAAGGATAGTCTGGAGTATGAATACGGACAGAAGCTAGAGATGTAGTTCTGTCTGCTAGATTAATCTGGTTAAGGCCCGATTCGTGTCTTAACCGCTGATCAAGTGATAACATCTGATCACTTACTGGGTATGGGACCAGTAAAGCCCAGTAGATTAGTAAATTCTATGATCAGGAATGCTTCGTACCCGCATTTGACGTGCTGGAGATTGGCAGGGGTGTAGCCTGAAACTCACATGGAGATCAGGCCAGACGTGGGGTCCCATGTGGGGGTGCATCCCTGGGTCCGGGTAGTTGTATTCCTAATCATTGACTTTGCTAATCGAGAGGTTGTTAGTACGACCTGTACAGTCGTATATAGCTGGTGATCAGGGTACTCTCCTGCAGGATGTAAATTGATCCGGATCGCCGCAATTCTCGGTTATGAATGCACTTGATCACTGTTGAGCATCGTAGTATTACTTCATGCAATATAAAATCCTCTGTTGTCAAGTAATGTATGACTTAACAGCTGTGGTTGTTTTTACTTCTGCTATCATTTAGAATGGTTAGGTAATAACTTAACCCAGATAAAAGATAAAACTAAGGCCTTACTTGTAGTAAGCTTTTCGGCAAAAAAAAATTGCATTGGCCAAGTACACCAAAAAGCTAAGCATACACTTCTAGAGAACGTTATTATATTGGTTAGTCGGGTAAGACTTGCTGAGTACTTCGTACTCAGGGGATCCCTTGTTGTTGTTTTCAGAAGCCCAGCAGGGACTCACCGAAGAGGAAGCCCCGAAGACCTAGGGTATCTTATGAGTCTCATGATACTCTAGAATAAAACTTAGATGTTTATTTTCTTCCAGAGTAGTCCATGTTTTGAATTCTTAGAACCACTCTGACCTGCACGATTAAGATGTTTCAAACTATGGTTGTAATATATCGTACCTTTGATATGTCTTTAAAAATGTAATATTTGTTGATGTTATCCCATCGTGGATATTATCCTGATGTATGGCTATGAGACACGTCGTGGATCCTTCGAGGAGTCCTAGGGACACTCGACGGACTACCGGACTTATGCTGTTTTAGGTGCGTTTCGGATAATTGCTGTTCCGACAGCGATTAGGCGCACTTAAACCAGCTTAAGTTGGGCGGTTCCGCCACAGCTGGTATCAGAGCCATAGGTTGGGATAATCAACAGATATTACTATTTAAAAATTGAGACTCTATTTTAAAATAAGAAAATGTGAGTCACAGGTGGTAGTAGTATTAACTGGTTGTTTGTTTTGCAGATGCTAACTGTTTGCTGCGTGTCGCTAGTATTCGGTAGTCTATTATTTAGGGAGAGATTACGATGCCACCAATTTTTCTACGAGTGTGTATATGAGTCTGAAAGTACGTAGGAATCGTTGCATCATGTTTGCATTGCATGTTTCAAAATTTTTGGGTTTGGAGAGTGCCGCTAGACCTAAACCCGTCCCGTGTAATAGGAGCTAGACGTAGTAAGGGGGTCGATGCAACAGAGAACTGCAGAAGAGAAGATCAAGACAGACGGATGGAGATCAAATCTTATTTGGATAAGCAATTAGGACAACTTAGACTGTCTGGTGTGAGAAGAATAAAGAATAAAAAAAAATTTTGGATTCAGTCTGACAAGAGTTATGGAATTAGAAATTAGGACTCTAGTATTGGAAGCATGGTATAAAGGTTTGAAGGATTTTCTTAAATGGAGCACGACGTTACTACAGTCGCTTCATGAGATTAAAAGACTTCAATATATACTCTTCATCAAGATGCCCGTCCAAGTAAAATAATTAGAGAGAAAGGAATGAAGATTCAAGGATGAGGGAAAGTGATACTCTATATGATTGGATGTAAGTAAGAAGGCAGCTCTTGCATGGGAGTGTAACATGGAGAATGTTATGAAAAAGCAATCAAAGGAATTGGGTGAATATGAAGCCAATTGACGGAAGCCCAGGAATCCCTTGATCTTGAGTAAGAATGCCTCAGAGATATATTGGAAAGTCATGTAAGTCAAGGTAAGTCAATTGGAAGGTAAGAAATCAA
>NW_014576811.1:0-4053 GCF_000263155.2 Setaria italica
GCACCCCTCCTCTCCATCTTACCTTCCTTCTCCGCTTGTGAGCCCCCGAGTCCCCATGTCCCTGTAGCATGCTGTGCTCCGTGTTAGTACCGCGGATGAGCTCATCGTCGCGTTGGCGCGTGGCTGGTCGCGAGGAATTTGAGTCGAGCTTCATTTATGCTGTGCTGTAGTATTCGAATCATCTCAACTAACGAAAAATCGTGTATGATTAGTTCTCTGAGAGCAGGCCAACTTTGTGAGTAGTTCTCAATTTCTTACACGATTTTCACACAATTCGAATTAGAGGAGTAAGGCATTGCCTGTGTATTTCGGTGGCATCAGAATTTTGATTGCTACCAGGCTTGTTCTGGAATTTGCGAGTAGTTCTCAATTTCTTACATGATCGTCACACAATTCAAATTAGAGGAGTAAGGCACTGCCTGTGTATTTTGGTGGCATCAGGATTTTGATTGCTATCAGGCTTGTTCTGGAATTGGGCATGTGTCAGGACTTGATCTGATTCAGTCTGTGTCTAACAGTGATTCAATCCTAACTCTGAAGAAGGTGTATTGTGCTATTGGTGGGTTACATTCCAGCGGGAGAGCTGGATTCAATGTACGCCGTTTATCCTAATTCATTCAGTGTAGAGTTTTACCATGTACCGTGACTTTTTTTTTTGTAAAACGGCGAATGTGAACATCGCTTAACTCTCCTCTACTTCATTAATCCTAGCAGCCAATGGTGGCCACGGTGGAGAGTTGTTTAAATCAGTGCCATGACTGGCTTCCAGAAATTCGATTCGGGCCATGCCGAATTTGGCATAACTTATTGGTTCCCATGAAATAAACTAAGGGGTAAAATGATGCATCAGACCGTTTGTTAAAATATATCCATCTGTAGTATTGCTAATATATCCATCTGTAGTATTGCTTTCATGGAGTGTCCTTTTTTAATGAGTTTCTTTCCAGATGCTCCCTCTTTTGTATGCCTCTTCAGAATGAAATATGCCTGTGATAGTTCTAACTTTTTGGTTGGCATGTGTGGGATTCATTTGAATGTCAGCTCTGTCAAATTGGCAGACCTAGCCTAGATCCTTTTGAGCAATCTGATGTTTGTTTCCCTGCATTTAGAATATGGTATTAAGTCCAAATGGTTATGGTAGGCTGGAGTGAAGCTTGTTTAACTCCCTGAAAATAGCACGGTTGAAATTTTGAAATTCTTTTTTTAAGCGTGGATGAATTCTGAAACTGAAATCATGAAATAAGCATATGGAAACATATATTTATTCACCATTTAGGGTGTTTGGTTTGGTTATATCTCATTTTATATCACAGATTTTAACTGTTCATTACTGCAGAGATGACGCTTACTGGATTGAGTGGCTTGGAAAGGTCCTCAGCCAGAGGATCCACATCTGTTGAGGATGAGGACGATGAGGTTAGAGAGGTAGTTCCGCCAGATCAGAATGAATCACATGAAATGAAAAAAGGTTCTTTCAATTGAAGCTCATTGAAAAGTTCTTTCAATGCATTTGGTTCTCCTCTAATATCTTCTAAATTGCAGCTTTGGATAAGCTTCGTTCCCTCTGTGGTGTTCTCGGGATTAGTTACAGTGCTAAGATATCTGAGTTCGGGACTGTAGTTGAGAGAAGTAGGTTGAATGATGCTATGGACTTCCTAATTACCACGAGGGATCACAATTTCGATGAGGTAATACGTCATCCCATGTATTAAGATTGGTATTATTTTATTTTTTGTTGTTACTTAGATTAGATGTAATCATTTGCGCAGCTTAGAAAAATTTCTAAAGAGATGATCGCAGAGTGGCGACTGTCTAGGCCACCTTTCAAGAGGATGTCTCAGTTTTCTTGGATCTTGTACATAAGAGATGCTGATAGTGCTGATGAGTTGAGTGGTAAGGATCTGCTGTCAACAGATTCAGTACATAAAGCAAGAAAGGAAGTAATAGCACTGAAGAAGGAAAGGGATGAGATGGTTGAGCGGAGATATACTGCAAAAAGGCAAAAGTTGCGTAACCTGCTTAAGTACTCACACCTCGTTAACAATGATGTCCACTTCAGCCCCAGAGAGCCAGGTAAATGCGTGTTCATTATCTCCTACGTCGTTCCAGCAAAAAAAAAATGTGTGCTCATTATGTACCTTTTTTGGGGCTACACTCCTGGTTGCTGCTTTCTTGTGGCGTGTCTGTAGATGTATGTTCAATGTTGTAAACTCTCCTTTCTCTCTTTTTTTTCAGTGGAAAAGATGCAGTTGAAGTCAGAAATTCAAAATATCAAACAAGCTATCAACAAAGCTAAATCACTTGCGTCAGAGAGAACACATCTAGTGCTTAGAGTTGAATTGGTTCGGAAGGCGAAGTCACTGGAGGACTTGGAAGGTAGTATCAGTTAGTATAAGTTTTGATGTTTTGTTTCTCAACTTGTTAGCAGTGGATCGTATCAGTTAATATCAGTTTTGATGTTTTGTTTTGACTTTTGACCAGTTCTGATTTCCAATGCGAAATCTGCGGCCCGTGTGCTGCAAATGGGTGATGAAGCAGTTCCATATGATGGAAAATGTGTTGATAGTGTTTTGAGCACGTATCGAGAACGGTTCATCAGTGCTGCTATTAAGAAGGACACGAAAAAAGCTAGGTCAAAAGTCGTACCAACCAACAAAGCAAAAAACCTACCACATGGAAGAACACGGAAAGGGACATTATACTTGAGGTAATGAGACATAATTTCTTTCAGCTGTTTCCTTCTTCCAGCACCTTCCAGTCCTCTATATATTAGCAGTTTAGCATTGTGTTCAGATTCTTGCAAGGTACAGATCATTGCACACACAAAAGGAAACAAGTAGGTTGAGTAGTTTTGAAGAATAGGTTTGACAGTAGTATTTTGGAATAGGTCAAGTTGGCTTGTTAGGAATAGGTTAAGTATATGAGTTACGCTTGCTATATGCAATTTAATCCAGAAAGGATTATAAGAGGAAACTAATCACACAGCATGCTTATCCAAATGAGCTATGATATGGCATGGCAAAGAGGTTAAATTGAAAACATCATTTGCGGAGTTAACTGTAAAATGGATCATGGTTTCCAAAGTAAAGCAAGCATAAATGGATGTATGACACATTTTTCTCAGCTTGATCTGGCATATGTACAGATGATGTAAATAGGATAAAGAATCAGTCCTTAGCACAAATCACATATAGAAATAAACCGAATGCCAAGTTTTGTTAATGTTCCTGTTCAAGGCCTTCCAGGCCATTCTTAGTAGTTGTTTCAAAATTCGTGTAGTCCAAACTTTCTGGTCAGTTCAGTAAAAAGTTGTGTCTAGCTAGTGGCTTGTGTTGGAATTTTGGAAGCATGTGAGAATTTTTGAAGTACAACAGAATCTTACTTTCTTTTTATCCCTTTGTGGTGCTGTATGTTGTCAGGGAGGAAGCTACTGATGAAGAAACCTCTGAAGAATCAAGAGAGGAAGCTGCTGATGAAGAAACAGCTGAAGAATCAAGAGAGGAAGCTGCTGCTGAAGAAACTAGGGAGGAACCAGCTGATGAAAGTGCAAGGGCTGAACCAGCTGGTGAAAATGCAAGGGATTAAATGCCCCTGGGACTGTTGTCTAGATGAGTGCCCGCATTGTCAAGCTGCTAAGGAAGATGCAAGGTACTAAATGCCCCTGCTGGAACTTTGTGTAGATGACGCCCATCCTGTCTCTTTCTCCCACGCAAGGATTACTTATGCTGAACTAGTAGATACCTCTCGATACATCTCATGTCGATGGCCAAGGTGGTTATACGAATTGCTTTCTGTGAGGGGCGGAGCTAGGTTGTAGGTGCTAGGTGCGGCCGCAACTAGCAAAATCCGCAGTCCCTTATTACATCTAAATTTTCACCATGTTAAATTGAATGTTTAGGGATGCTATGAAGGTGCCGCACCCCCATTTATTCTTCTCTAAATCTAGTCTGAATGCACGGTTGACACTGCGGTTCTGTAGTTTCATTGCACCTTTATTTCGCACAGATCATGGCTCGATGTTTTTTGGTCGTAATCCGATCACGTCGCGACAGG
>NW_014576811.1:4153-9770 GCF_000263155.2 Setaria italica
TCTTCTATGAGCTCTGTAATCCGTTTCCATGGTATCCGAGAGAACGTGCTCGCGAGGACGACGAAACGAGCTGATCCCAGCTTCATGCCTTCGCCGATGTAACACCCCATGTGTTAATTATAGGGTCAAAGCATTTCATTAAGCATAATGAGTATCATAGCATTGCATCAATTTCAAATGCTGTTAAGAAAATGGGGTTTTCAAATTTTCGTTGGGTTGTTCTCTAACGGGTGTCAGTGGCTCTGTTGGTTTTCCAACTTGCGGGCCTGCACGTCATCCTCCTTTCTTTTCTCTGCCCCTTTCCTCGGATCCTTCTGTTTCGGACCGCCGGTGACAAGTCTAGTATCTTGCTTGCTGGCATGGGCTATCCGCCATTGTAGTGTAAGCAAAGCAAGATCCCATTGATCACCTCCATAAAAACCCTCCAGGAGTTCTTGATCTCGTCTCCCTACTCCCAATATCTCGTAGCCTGCCGGCAGGGAAGCCATCCTTTGCAAGCTGCGGCGGTGCCATGGCGTCGGACCGTGGAGAGGTTGACACCTCCCGCGCGTTCCGGTCTGTCAAGGAGGCGGTCGCCGTGTTCGGGGAGCGCATCCTCGTCAGGGAGGCACAGTTGAGGCCAAATGGTATTACCCATGGCAACCATCGGGCTGGCAGGGAGGTGAACCTCAAGGCGAACGTCGTCGCCGTTGCCGCCTCGGATGCGAAGCTTGAGCGGACTGATGGCGTCAGGGATTCTGTTGGTCTTCAGCCCAGGGAAAGCTACTCCAAGCCAAGTGTCAGCTTCAATGCCAAGCAAGAAGGGAGTAGCAGCAACACGAAGACTGCTTCAAACGAACTACCGGTGCCGGTGCCAAGGCCCGTTTCAGAAGACGTGCCAATGTACTTGGTGCCTTCCTCGCCGCCGTTCTTCGCATCATCGCCGTCGCTGGCGAACGACGACGACGATGAGCAAGCAGAGCGCAAGGAGACCGACCTCATGGTCATGAGCACCATCAAGAAGCTGGAGGAAGAGGCGGCGAGGACGAGGCAGGAGGTGTCGCAGCTCAAGTGGAGGCTGGCCGAGATGGAGCTGTCCATGGCGACGCTGAACGCCAAGCTCCACCGCGCACTCTCCAAGGTGGCGCACATGGAGGCCGACAACGCGGCGGCGGCGCGCGCCAGCATCGAGAGGGGCCGCAGCGGCGACGTGGCGCTCGCGGTGTGGGCCGAGCGCCGCGCTCCCAGCAGGCCGCAGTTGGGCCACCTGCTGAGGCTCGGCGGGGCCGACAGGGAGGCGGCGGTGATGAGCGGCGGCGGCGGCGGCGGTCGGACAGTGGCGGTGCCGTCGAGAAGGAAGGTGCAGAAGCAGAAGCCGATCGTGCCCCTGGTTGTTCCGCTCATCAATGGCGTGCTGTTCTCCAAGAAGAGGAGGATGAAGGACAAGGAGAGCGTGTACATGAAGGAGCTTTACAGCTTGCTTAGGCTGAGTTGATCACTGCCCACCATGCTAAATCTGTGGCTAAACAATGCACATGAAGTTGTATTTACCAACTAATTCTAAAATTGTCTTCTTAGTTTCTGTGACTATACTTACGCGAGTGGAGTGTGACTGTGTGAGGATGCAATTTGTAAATTAATATAAATCTGCACTAGGGTTATTTCCGTTCAGCTTCAGCTTATAAGCCGGCTGAAAAGCTGAAACGGCTGATTTGTTGTGAGAGGAAAACACTGTTTGGTGGCTGATAAGCTGAATAAGCTGAAGCGAACAGGCCGAAGAATTCATGGAGCAATAGTTGTAATGCAGGCACTTATTTGCAAATTAATAAATCTTATTGCTTGAAATGCACGGCTATGCTATTATAGGGTGTGTCCTCAACAGCCGCTCCCTAGTTTTCAGTTGCCTTTGGTTGAACATTTCCAACTTCCTCTCAGACATGCGCCACAAGAGCAACCACACCATCAAAGATCAAAACTTTTTGCTCCTCGGAGATCATCGGCGTCCACGAACAGGAGATGCAAATTAGTCAGTCCATGACATTGTGAGGATCATCTGATCTTTCAAGAACAGTGTCTCGTTCATCAGGCTTGTTGGATTTTTCTTGCGGTTTAATCGGTTCCATCGGTTTGGATCCGATCGGGAGGAACCGATGGGGCCGCCGCAGAGGCGGCAGCCGGATCAGGCGCGGCCGGCGGGGAGCGCGTGCGTGTGGGTGGTGGCGGTGGTCCTCCTCCTCGCCGTGCTTGCCGGCGGCGGGTGCCTGGTGCTCTACGTGACGCTGCCCCCGGCCGAGGTGCCGCACTGGCTGCCGGCCGCCGGGCTCGCGCTCGTCGCGTTCCCGTGGGCGTTCTGGATCGCCACGTGCGCGTACCGGTGCTGCTGCTCGGGTTCGGACGCGGCGGCGCCGCCCGTGGCGAGCAACGTGGAGCGGCCGGCGTCGTCGAGGAAGGCCGTGGCGCCGATGCCGAGCAGCAAGAGCCTCAAGGGCACCCGCAGCGCGAGGCACGCCGGCGACGGGGCGACGCCGGCCTCGGGGTCCCCCACCGCCAGCAGCGCCGCGCGCCGGGTGCGGTTCGGCGACACCACCGTGCTCGGGGAGGAGCACGCCGCCGCCGCCGCCGCCGCGGGGGACAAGGACGACGGCTCGTCGGTGCACTCCAACGAGAGCGAGGCGCCACTCGCCTACAACATGCAGCCCTCGTCATGATGTCTTCTTCCACATCACGTAGTGCAGCCGTGCAGGTAATCAATCAAACCGCGGATCATTTTGTAATCGAGCAGCAGACGCAATCTCGAATATGAACGAAACAAATTAAATCGGTTGCAGTTCTATTGTAATATTAATCTAGCTAGATTAGAATTCAAAAATGGCTCTGACAGTAAGATGGATGTGTCATTGTTGTGCAGCGTCAGGACGATGTCAGAAAGATGGAGACGGAAGCGATCTTCAGATGCAAACGCAGCTAACAGGAGGAGAATGGAGAAACTGTCATGCATAGCCAGATGTCTGCCTGCGTGAAGCACCGTGCATAGCTCGAACGTAGGGTGTAGAGTAATACTCTGCAGCCCTGTTTAGTGTAGAGTAACCTGCTGCACGCCACGGGATACGCTTGGATACTGTCTGTACCCCAAGCGCTGACCCCGGGCTGCTCCCTCGGCCGCAACACGACAGCAACAGCGCAGACAGTAAGGAGCGCCGCGCTCAGGTCACCTCAGCCCTCCTCCCCCGCCTTCACTCCTCCGCCTGCTCCCACCAGCCAGCCATACGCGTGGGAACCGCCTCGTCCCCAGGAGCTCTGCCCACCCCCTTAGGGAAGAACTTGCTTTCCTCAAAAAATGTAATGTCTCGCGAAGTTACCTGAGAGCGCTCGAAATAGAGAGTAGGAACGCATGGAACCTTCCCCCGGTGGATGTCTCCGACCTCACCCCAACCTCAGCATCCTCCTCCTCCTCCCCCTCAACCTCGCCAGCCTCCTTACCCTCCCCTCCCTCCTCGCCTGAAGATACAGCATGAACCTCGGTCCCCACTATACTTTTCGAGACTTGGCCATGTTCACCTTCGCCTTTGTCCCCGTCAGAGGACAAATCAAGCGAACTGCTCCTGGAAGATCCCTCTTCTGCAAAAACCAGGCCATCCTTCGTATAGATTCGTTTCTTTGACCTCTTCCCTTCAGACTCTCTGCTGCTCACAGACACTCTGATTGCGAAGCAGGACTACCCCCACCACCAGAGGCAGCCTGAAGGGCCAACTCCTTCGAAGACATTGTCTACAACTCTGCCTGGTGCTAGCTGCCACGAAAACGAAGTCGACACCCCACCAAGAAAACGAAGCCAATAGAGCACAACGAAGCTGAGCAGCGAAGGCACAAGTGGCGAAAAATGCAACTCGAAAGCGACAGCATAAAATATGGCCCGCCCCCCCCGGTAAACCTTATATAGGCACGGTAAAAACCGCCTCGAACCACTAACCGCCACGTAGAAAATGACCTTACTACCCCATATAACGGTAGAACGCCTCGGCCCGCGCCGCCGTTCAGGGTGACGTTTTGACGGCATTTTTGGACTTTTCGCGGGATCGGTCGACGGCGCCTCTGACCTCACCCACGAAGGGGCTACTGTTGGGGACCGTCCCACAACGCACCCTGAACGAGGCTGGTGGGAATCCTTCCTCTTAACCGGCTCTAACCTCGTCACTCTCCCTCTTTACGAAGCTAACAATTAACCGAAGTCAACTAGTGCGAAGATATCTATTCTGTGATTTTGCAGGCAAGGAATCGCGAAGTAAAAGCCCTCACAAAGCTCCCAGTAGTTTGACTTCGGAGAGGTTCCGTGACCAGAAGCCGAACTTAGCTGACTTCGACCGAAGAAGATGGAAAGCTCACGGAAGCTAGCTCAGCCCCGACGAAGCCCATAAACGGGGAAGGAAATGATGAAGACAGCCCCTGGGGCCACAGTGCAGTAGGACAATCTTGTAATAATAATCTTGGCAAGAGGGTCAAAAGTGTAATCCCACTGTGAAAGCGACATCTTGAGTAGAGGCCAAGTTACTGTCCTGTACGGAATATACTAGGGATGTAGTTGTTGGGTATGGGCATAACGGGAATGTGGAAATGTAACTTTATAGCCCTATAAAGAGAGACGAACCGTCCCTCCTTGGGACATGCATTAATCATTGATAGGATAGCTACTGTTATGTTTACATGAACGGTCGCTGTCTTCGTTTGTCGTGACATTCTAACTGTTGCTTGGGTGAACCCCAACAGCTGTTCTATAGCTGGTCATCTTCATAGCAAATCGGCCGATTCGTTGATACGCTTTTTGAGACAGATCAGAACTTTAGCCGATCGAAATCCTTAGGATTTAATACGTTTCTTTCCTTGTCAATCAACAGGTCAGATTGGCTGTCACGCCGCGCGAACCGCACTAGGGCGATCACCCGAACAGGAGCTAAGTAGATTCTCCCGGGTCGTGTGTCTGACGCTGAAGGTCATCGGCTGATTTTTAGAGCCAACAGATTTTCTTTTTGTCGATTGGTCCAGCTACATTGTCTGTACATGGATCACTTTTAGAAAAAAAGAATCCATATTGCCAGTTTCAAGGAATAAATTTACAATATTTTTTCATTCCAAATTGTTAAGTCGTTATATGTGACGGAGAAAAAAAAATTGTTTTTCTCCCGACTACGAAACGAGCTAAAGTAGCCTGATTTAGGGGGTGTTGTGTCAAAAATTGTTTTGCAGTCAAAAACTAGCTGAGCTGGAAGCACCAGCAGGCCTGTGACAGCGTGTGACCAGTTCTCCACCATGGGCCTCCACTAAGCCCACCCATCAGTTTCACCGTCTCGTCGTCTCCCCCAGCAGCACAGCACGGCCTTTTCGTTCACACTCTGCGCCCTCCGGTGTTCCCACACGCCGCCATCGAACACTGCGCCGGCCCATTTCCCCCAACACGGCAACACCACACCCACACTATCGCCGGCGGCGCTCCATTCCCCCCAGATCTTGTCGCCGGCGGTTCCGTTTCTACTCCGATTCCGAGTAGCTGATCCACACAAAGCCGCAAATTGTCGAGCCTAGTCCGAATAGGTTTCGATGTCGATCCCGACGGCGCTATTTAAGCGCCGCTGCGGCCGCGGCC
>NW_014576812.1:0-1546 GCF_000263155.2 Setaria italica
TGCTAATCCCGCACGCCAGTGCGCGCTGGTGTTGTTTCGGACATAGTCCATCCAGTTGTAACTCAGCTCTCAACCATCCACGCAACAACCACCATGGCTGAAGCAGTTGTAGGGTTGCTGATTGGCAAGCTCGGTGCGGCTTTGGTGAAAGAGGCAGCAAGTTCTGGTGCATCACTGCTCTGCCATGAAGCCTCTGCCCTCAAGGGTCTCTTTGGTGAGATCCATGAAGCCAAGGATGAGCTTGAGAGTATGCAGGCTTATTTGAAAGCAGCAGAGCGGTTCAAGGACACTGATGAAACCACCGGCCTCTTCGTCGACAGAATCAGGGGCTTCGCTTTTGAGATCGAGGATGTTGTTGATGAGTTCACCTACAAGCTGGAGGACAAGCACGGAGGGTTTGTTTCCAAGATGAAGAAGAGGATCAAGTATGCCAGTACCTGGCGCCGGCTTGCGCACAAGCTGAATGATATCAAGGGCAGGCTTCAAGGGGCTAAGCAGCAGAACCAGGACTACACCATGAAACAAACGGATAGAAATGCTGGAGGCATTGCTTTTCATGCCAATCAAGCTTTGAATTTCACAAGGGATGAGGACCTTGTGGGGATTACCGAGCACAAGAAGCAACTGGTTCAATGGCTAGCAGTGATTTAGAACAGAGATGCAAAATATTCGCTGTTTGGGGCATGCCTGGTGTGGGGAAAACAACTTTTGTTGCTCATGTGTACAAGACCATCAAAATGGACTTTTATGCTGCTGCATGGGTAACCGTGTCACAGAGTTATGATGTTCAAGAGCTGTTGAAGAAAATTGCTGGAGAGTTTGGCATCACAGCTGATGTTGCCAACATGGAAAAGGAAAGACTTGCTGAGATCATCTACCAGTACCTCCAAGGTAAAAGGTGCATCTTAGTTCTGGATGACGTTTGGACTGCAGATGTCTGGTCAGAGATAAGGACTGTTTTCCCATCTAATTGTATTGGTCGATTTGTTATCACATCAAGAAAGCATGAAGTATCATTATTAGGAACCAGTAATTCAGCTATTCACTTGGAACCACTTGACAAAGATAACTCTTGGGAGTTATTCTGCAAATCAGCCTTTTGGAACGATGGTGAGAGAAAGTGCCCATTGCACTTGAAGGTTTTGGCTTTGAAATTTGTCGAGAAATGTGAAGGGTTGCCTATTGCTATTGCATGCATCGGTAGCCAATTATCTGCGAAAGGACAAACTTCTGCCGAATGGGAAAAAGCATATGATGAGTTAGAGCTGCAGTTGGTTAAAAATGTGATGCCTCGTGTTGAGACTATTATTAAAGTCAGCTTGGAGGACCTTCCATGTGATTTGAAAAATTGTTTCTTACACTGTGCATTATTCCCAGAAGATTATCCCATCATGAGGAGGGCTGTAATGAGACATTGGATTTGTAGTGGGTTCATCAAGAAGAAGGGGAACCAAACATTGGAGGAAGTGGCAGAGGAGTACTTGACTGAGCTTGTGAACCGAAGCCTATTACAGGTAGTGGAGAGGAATCATACTGGGCGGTTGAA
>NW_014576812.1:1688-9771 GCF_000263155.2 Setaria italica
CGAATTAGTCCATCAAATGCATCACATATCCGTTCACTTCATGTTTTTGAGAGGTATATCAATATTGATTTGCTGAGGCCCATCCTAACATCTTCGTATTTGTTGTCAACGTTGGATCTGAAAGGTGCTTGTATCAAGATGTTGCCTACTGAGGTATTCAACTTGTTTAATCTGCGGTATTTGGGCCTTAGATATACTGCTATTGAAAGCCTACCTGAAACAATAGGAAGGTTGCAAAACTTGGAAGTGTTGGATGCTTTTAATGCTCAGTTGTTGTATTTGCCAAATAACATTGTAAAACTTCAGAAGTTGAGATACATTTATGCATGTAACGTTTATCAAGGAGAAGGAGATATTCGCCCTATCATTGGTGTAAAGGTGCCTAGTGGCATAAGGCACTTGACATCACTGCAAGCTTTGCAATGTGTGGAGGCAAGTCCAGAAATTCTGCGTGAGGTTGGAGATTTGACAGAGCTAAGAACATTCAGTGTCTGCAATGTGAGAAGTGAACACTCTGGTAACTTAAGAGATGCTGTCAACAAAATGAGTCATCTTGTTCATCTAGAAATTACAACTCTAGGGGAGGAGGAAGTGCTGCAGCTAGAGGGAGTTTGTTTACCTCCAACCGTTTCTAAGCTTGTTTTACAAGGACAGCTGGAGAAAAAATCAATACATAAGGTTCTGTCATCTTGGTCTCACCTCAGTAGTCTCACAAGGTTGCAGATGGAATTCTGCAGAATTGATGAGGAGTCGTTTCCCAGTTTGTTGGTGCTACGTGGTTTATGTCACCTTGACCTTATCAAGGCTTTTGATGGGAAGAAGCTGCACTTCACTGCAGGGTGTTTCCCAAGACTTCAGCGTCTATTAATATGGCACGCACCACAGCTCAATCAAGTTCAAATAGAACAGGGTGCAATGTCAAACCTTGCTCAGCTCTACTTTGGTCACTGTCCTATGCTGAAGTTTCTTCCTCAAGATATTGAACACCTTAAAAACCTTGTGGAGTTAGGGCTGAAGGATGCATCAGATGAGCTCGTAGAGAGGCTTTGGCGGAAGGGAGGACCAGATGAATGCAAGGACGATCGTATGGACATTAGCCACATCAGAAAGGTTATTGTTATTATGGGCACCCGGCAATGGATAATGTGATCGAAAGACTACCTGCTGCTAAGGTAATGTTTGTTTTTTGGGACCTAGATAGAATTTGAGCAACAGCAGGTTTTTGCTGTGGGGACTCCGTTCATTGTTCCCCTCTTGGATCATCCACCAATAATGTACATCCGTCATACTGTTATATCCTCTCGTGAGCATGATACGAAGATAATGTACATTTATATCGTTTAAAATGATACGAAGATTGACTTTCCTAACTTTGATCGGCAGGCCTTATGACTGTCAGAAGCTGCACTGCCTTGCAGCAATTCCACTCCCGGACTTCCATACTCCAGATTGTCTTCTCGTTAGCTGCATACCAGAGTTCGTGAGCATGAAGGAAGTCACAGGGCCAGCAGAATTCCAGTATCGGCATGACGAATGACAATTGGTGCTTGGGGAACTCAAGGGAGGATCTTTGCTAATTTTAAATATCATAGATACTGGTGAAGGTTGTTGGCTTCTGAGGGCCTTCACCATTTCATTATCTGAACTGTAGTCTATATCTGTGAACTCGTGAAATGGAGAGCTCTGTTTGCTCTTCTTGAAGTTATTTTCAGAAGTTGAAAGGCGAGTTGTCGCTTTTCTTGAAACCTTTTTCGTTTCAAAAGTTGTCTCCTTTCTCTTTTGTGGTTGTCGCCTTACCCCTCTGATTAACAATGTAGAGTTCTAGACACAATTGTATTTTAATTCTTGTCGAATCCAACATTTTATGACACTTCGATCATATGTCCCCTCATATCCATTAGTTTTAAAAATTCTATGTTTTTTTTTGTATAGCCCATTTGAAAAGCTAAAATCTTTTCCATGATCCTACATTTTTTTTGCAAATGGATCCTACATAAACTGGACGAATTCTTATGAAACTAATTACAATTGTAGGTTTGCGAAACCGATTCGTAGTTTTTTTTTCCCAAAAAAACAGTGGTTTTTGTGCAGAGAGAAAGAAAAGAACACAAGAAACGGTCTAGATTTCTTATTGGGCTCGGCCCATATGTGACGCGGTGAGCCGAGGAGTCCACATATTTTTCGGCCTGCCACTGCTATTCCCTTCCCTCACCTGACGCGCACGCACACCACTACCGCAGCGCCCGGAGCAGGAGCACGCCGCCGGGTCACCGGAATCCGCAGCTTCCCCGCTCCCGTCCGTGTCTGGTACTACCCTCTCCTTACACCTCCGGCCTCCTTCTCCACTTACGCCTTCTGTGCCGCTCAACTTCCCCGGCCATAGCTAGCTCCCGCCGCCCGTACCCCGTCGCGCGCGCGAGCTGTTCGACGTATTGCCTCACTGACACGCGTCCGCGTTCGTCCTTCTCTTGGTTCCAGGATCCGAGATCGGCCCATGGCTGGGCCACCGCGCTCGTGGAAGAACCTCCCGCCGGAGCTCGCGGGCCTCGTGCTCGGCCGCCAGCTGCCCTCCCACGTCGATCGCTTCCGCTTCGCCGCCGTGTGCCCCCAGTGGCGCTCCACCGCGCGGCAGGTCCGGTTGCCCCCTCCTCTGCCGCTGCTCGCTCTCAAGAACGGCAGGACGTTCTACAGCATGCCCTCAGGTGAGCCGCTCCGCCTCCGCTTCCCTGGCTGTGACGATGGCTTCCCCACGTACTCGCCAGAAGACAGTGACTTCTGGTAACTGGCTGGTGTACCGTCAGTTCTACCGCTTGCTCTTGGTGGACCCCTTTTCTGGTGTTACCAACCATGACCCTTCCTGCACAGTCTAGCGTCACCTACAAGTCTGATGCGCCATCGGTGTCAGGGTATCACTTTGAAGTGATCAAACTGAGAGAAGTGGAGATAGGATCGACGACCTCCATTGATCGGTGTTACAGGAGTTTTATACACGAGCTGAGCACCTGGCAATTGGCCGAGCGTGCAAAGCGATGCAGTTAGTTACAAGCGGGCAGCAATTAGCGGAGAAGACTGAATCTACATGCACTACCCTGAAGAACCGGACGCCAATCTAACTGTCAGCGCTTACACCCCCCCTCAGCCAATGCATCTGCAGACTCGATGCAAAGGCTGGATCTGAATTCTTCAAAAAGAGCAGTTGGCAGACCTTTAGTCATAATATCCGCAAATTGATGTTGCGTTGGCACATGTAACACCCGGAGTTGTCCCAGAGCTGTCCGTTCACGCACAAAATGAATGTCGAGCTCCACATGCTTGGTTCTTTTGTGGTGAACTGGGTTATCCGAGAGATAAACAACAGAGACATTGTCGCAAAAAATGACACTTGCCTTGTGCATGTCGACGTGAAGCTTGTGCAGTAGGTTACGCAGCCAGCAGCAGCATTAGCTACCCCGCGGTACTCCGCCTCGGCAGATGATCGCAAAACAACAGCTTGCCTTTTGGAGGACCACGAGACGAGTGCATCACCGAGGTAGATGCAGAACCCGGACGTAGAACGCCGAGTGTCTGGACACCTAGCCCAGTCGGTGTCCGTGTAGGCTGTCAGAGTTCTCGACGGCGAGGCGTGCAGATGAACACCATGGCATGGCGTACCGCGCACATAGCGTAGACTTCGTTTGAGCAGCAGCCAATGTTCTTCGCGAGGATCATGCATATCTAAGCAGGCTTGTTAGACAGCGTATGCGAGATCCGGCCTTGTCAGTGTCAAATACTGAAGAGCTCCAGCAATGCTATGGTAAAACATTTTGTCCTCCAGTGGGGCGCCTGCCGAGGACGAGAGCTTCGACTTCGTGTCAACTGGCGTGGCCACCGGCTTACAGTTGCTCATTCCGGCGCGCTCGAGAACATCTTCTGCGTACTGTTGTTGATGGAGAAAGAAGCCACTGGACGTGAGATGTACCTAAATCTCGAGGAAGTAATGGAGAGGTCCAAGATCCTTCATGGCGAAGGCGTCGTGCAACTCGCTGATGATATGCTGCAGCAGTGTCGTCATGGAGGCGGTGAGCACAATGTCGTCGACGCAGAGGAGCAACCACGCAGTGGCAGTGCCTCGCCGGAGAACAAATAAGGAAGTGTCAGACCTGGTTGCAACAAAGCCGAGAGAGAAGAGGTGCGCGGCGAACCGCTGGTACCACGCTCTCGGAGCCTGTCGCAGGCAATACAGAGACTTGTCCAAAAGGCAAACATGATCCGGACAGGAGCTGTTGACGAAGCTCGTTGGTTGCTGGCAATAGACTCGTTCCCGGAGCTCGCCATGCAAGAAAGCGCTCTTGACATCCAGCTGGTGCACCGGCCATCCATTGGAAGCTGCCAGTGTGAGGACAGTGCGAATGGTCGCCGGCTTGACGACCAGCGAGAACGTCTGATCAAAATCCACTCCAGGTCGCTGATGGAAGCCACGCACGACCCAGCGGGCCTTGTGCCGCTCAAGAGTGCCGTCGGGATTGCACTTGTTCTTGAAGATCCACTTGCCGGTGATGATATAAGCGCCCCGTGGCCGAGGAACGAGACGCCAGGTGCGGTTCCGCAGCAAGGCGTCGTACTCCTCTTGCATCGCCGCGCGCCAGGCGTTATCCTTCAGGGTAGCATGCACTGAACGGGGCACATTGCCGGGATCAGCCACCACCGTGACAGTGGCGTAGCACAGGTTTGGCTTTGTAATGCCAGCCCGAGCGCGAGTCACCATTGGGTGCCCTGAGACAGCATTCGGTAAGCCCTGTGAACGAAGTGGTGCAGGTGCCAACGGAGCGGCGTTGGCAGCGGCGAACGATGTCGCAGAGGGCGTGGTGGGGGAGCTGTCGAACGAGGGCGTCACGGGCGGAGATGACGATGGCGCTGATGGAGTGGGTGTTAGTGAAGGCACCGGCGGCGATGGCGCCGACAGAGTGCGGGTCGGAGAAGGCACCGCCGGCGATGAAGGAGCCGGTGTTGTAGCCGTCGGCGTAGCGTTCGTCGGGGAAGCCTGCCGTGTCGCCGCCACATCCGTGGCCGCCCCATGGAGCCGTGGGAATGCTGTCGAAGCAGGTGGCGGTGAGCTGGCAGCGGTGCCGATGGTGTTCTCGCAGACGTCGACGGGGCTGCCCGTGGCCGGGGCGCGCGCCATACATCACAATGAAGAAGTTCAACTGACCTGCGAGCGACTTTATTCGAACGGGAGAACGGAAGATGTACATGTTTGCCAAGGTGACAGGCATGGCAAGAGTGATCATCCGAACGAGTGCACAAAAAATTAGAGGAACGAGCTAACTGAGACAGGGAGTCATCGCAGAGGTGTCCGAGGCGAGCATGCCATAGCTTGGAAGATGCAGTGGCGAGGAGGCAGTGTGGAGGAGTTCCGGAGCTGGTGCGCAGTGGGTAGAGTTCGCCAGTGGAGTCACTGCGGAGGAGCACCGTCTTCGTTCGAAGATCCTTTATGGAGAAGCCAAGTGCATCAAATTCCACAGTGATAGGATTATCTCGAGTTAGGGCACGAACAGAAACGAGATTCTTGATCAGAGAAGGGCATACAAGAATATTTTTGAGCTGAAGAGGAACGGAGGAAGTGGGGAACATGACATCGCTTGTGTGGGTGGCGGCCAGTGGGGCGCCATTGCCGACAATCACATGGGCGTAGTCAGGAGGGAGAGAAGTGCACGAGGCAACACTGGGGTGAGAAGCCATGTGTGCAGATGCGCCGGTGTCGAAGAACTAGTCGCCACTGCCGGAGTAGACAGCGGTGGACGACGGCTGGCCGTGGAGCGCGGTGTAGAGGTTGGGCGGCGTGCCAAAGGCCATAGGAGAAGCTGCTCCGGGTGCTTGCGTCAACATGGCTTGAGAAGGTGCACCCGGACGGGCGCCCAGGACGCCGGTGTTCTGGGGGCGCCAGCCCGCTGGCGGCAGAGGCCAGGCTTGGACGACGCCGGTCCAGGGGTTCTGCGCCATGGCCCACGACGCGGGCGGCGTGGTCGCCTGGTTCGACGGCGAGGAGGTGTTGTTGAGGCGCGGCTTGTCGTCGGATTGTTTGCGCTTTTTCTTGTGGTCGTTGCCGGCCTTGGATGGAGAAAGGCCGGGGACGACGCGGACGGCTTGGGGGGTGCGCTGGCGCTGGACCCCGTGGCGACGAGAGAGCGTCCGACAGAAGTTGAGGCGGTGGCGAGCAGTGCATTGGCCGCCTCCTGCTTGTGAGTGCGATCGATGCATGTCTCCTCCTGCAAAAGGTAAGAATGTACCCATAGGAACGACGGCAATGGAGTCATGGCGCCGATGACTCCCAGCGCATTATTGAACTTGGAGCTAAGGCCCCGCATGGTGTTGATGACGAGGTGGCCGACGTCGCTGAGGGTGTCGGCGAGGCGCTTGAGGCCGCAGCAGAAATCACCGACGGAGAGCTCGCCCTAGTGAAGGTTGTGGAAGTCCTGAAGCGCGTAGACGGCGCGCTGGCTGGCGTTGTTGAGGAAGAGGCCACACACGTTGAGCCAGAGGGAGTGCGCCGTGGTGCGGCGCTGGAACACCATGTCACGAATGGTCTTGGACACGGTGAGGTAGATCCAGGAGACAATACAGTGGTCGATCTGTGTCCACTCGACGTCGTGAAGACGAAGGCACGCGTCGACAGAGCCATCAACATGGTCGAGGATGCTGAACTTGGAGAAAGTGAGCTCGAACATGGAGCTCCAGGAGTAGTAGTTGGAGTCCTGCAGGTCGAGAGTGTCGGGCACATGGGAACGAATGTTGATGAGTTGCACGGTGGAGACGGCGACGGGAACAGGGGGAGCAACGCCAAAGGGGTTGAGGTCATGGTTCATGGCGTGGTCACTGCTGGAGGTGGAAGAAGAGGAGCTGTGCGCCATGGAAGGGAAGAAAGAGAGGCAGCGGAAGTTTCGGATCGCAGTTAAGCTGATACCATGAGAGAAGTGGAGATACGATCGGCGACCTCCATTGATCGGTGTTACAGGAGTTTTATACACGAGCTGAGCACCTGGCAATTAGCCGAGCGTGCAAAGCGATGCAGTTAGTTACAAGCGGGCAGCAATTAGCGGAGAAGACTGAATCTACATGCACTACCCTGAAGAACCGGACGCCAATCTAACTGTCAGCGCTTACACAAACTAATCGTGTGCTCATCTGACCTAATTGCTGCACTGTTCCGCGCAGGTAGTAGCAATCGGATCGCAGTGTGCCGTCCAGGGGCGTCCTTGCGGTCAGTAGCATGGGACCTATCTTTGCGGATTACTGACATGGCATTCTACCAGGGAAAGCTCTATGCTCTTGATTATGGCGAGGACCTCTTAGCTTTGGACATCAGTCTGGATGACAACACCGGCGACCCACAGGTTTCTCGGATTGGGCAGGTCATCAAGGTTAACTATTTTGTTGATCTCTTCTCGAACAAATTTAATGATCCCTTGATATTCAAGAGGATGCTCTACCTGGTTGAATCGGGTGGCTCATTGCTGTTGGTACGCAGAAGCATTTTCCATAGTCATGTTAACGGCAAAGGACAGATACACTTTTGCTGGACCGTGTGAGCCTGATGTTGCAGTATTCGTGGCTGACTTCGCGCAGTCACGGTGGGCCAAGGTGACGACCCTAGGGGATGATCAGGCGCTGTTTTTAGGGCCATGTTCCAGGCCTGTTTGCATGCCTCAGTGTGACTCGACAGGCAATCGTGTCTGGTTCTTGGATGACTACAAGGACTTTCACCGCTGTGGGGAGGATCTGAAGAGCAGCTCAAGTTCTGACATCAGTGGCATGGCATATCACCGCAAGCCCTTCTCCCCTCTTCCCATGATCCTGTAGAGAGACTACCTGGGGGGCGCAGGTGCAGCCTGGCTCTTCCCTTCAAAGTGATGTTGTTCTTTTGAAAGTTGGTACAATCGAAGCTGTTAAGTGCATCATGTGCTTCTCTGATCGTAGTACGGTGGCCTGCTGGCGTCTGCAATGTTGACTTACTGTTGGATAATTGTGTCATGCTCGACTTAGTGAATTTTTTTGAACTTGTGATATATAGAATCCTGTCAGGTGTTGTTGACCTATTCTGTTAGCT
>NW_014576813.1:0-9575 GCF_000263155.2 Setaria italica
TGGTCTTGATGATGATATGTATACCCTTTGGTTGGTTCTATGTTTGCTTAGAGTAAGTTGCTAACTTAGATTGGATAATGAACTTAGAACCGGAGCTAAAACTTGAAAGTAGGGATACACCTAGCGTTTTTGGCAAACAAACCCCTCAGCCAAAAAGCCTTGCATGTCTAGAAGTGGTGGAGTAGCTTCCTCCCTGTCGGTTAAGTTTTGTTGAGCTTAGTAGCTCAGCCTTGTTGTGGCTCTTCTTTTTCAGGTGAAGTCGCTGTCCCTGAGCCCTCCTCTGTTGGCGCTTGGCCGCCCCAACTCCCTCCGGGTTGGACGGTTGAGTGGGATCCCTCCTCGGACGGCGAGGAGAGGGATCACTGACATCCCGGTTGGCCTCACCAGGGATGTCCAACCCCGACGAAGTAGCTTCCGCTTGTTGTTTTACCTTCTGTCGTTTTCTTTTGAACCTTGTAAACTCTGATGATGTTTTATGGCCGAACTAAAATGTTTAATTTGCTTAACTCAGTGGACTTGTTGTATTCTCTGGAACCGCTCACCTTCGTGTGAGTTTGCTATTCGGTCCTGTTCAGTGGTTAAATCGGATGAAATCCGACAGCGCTTCGTGTTTCCTTGGTTAGGGCATGAGTGTCGCATATCAGGCGGCTGAATCATGTTAATCAAGCAAATCCGAAGTGGATCCACCACAGCTGGTACCAGAGCCGATTTAGCAAGACAGAGAACACAATAGGCCCTAACACACTTGTTTTGCATAAAAGTTGCAAGAAACTCTTTGAAAAATCTCGTACGATCGTTAAGGATGGCTTTAGTACGAGAGGCCCTAGGGGATTTTGGGGTTGTTTTTAGGGGGCTAATATTTATTTGGTTATCTTGCTAACCCTTCCAGCACTTCGCCACGTTTATCATACGTGTGCCGAGTTCCGCATCACGAGTATGCGAGGGTTGATAGGAAGTTCTATTCAAAAGACCCTATCATCGCGGTTGTTCGCCCACGTTTATCATACGTGCGCAGGTTCCGTATGCTGATCCATACGAAGGGTGGTATGGTTCGATTCTAACGAGCCTATCATCACGGTTGTTCGCCACGTCTATTATACGTGCGCTGATTCCGCATCATGAGTATGCAAAGGGTTATACGGTTCCATGCAGCCTTAAACGCATGGGTGCCGTTCCTATAGTGAACGATAATGTTTGGGGACGCTTTCGTGGGTGCTGGCATGAAAGGTTCATGTGGTTGTGTTTTCTGCAGGTACACTAACCGCGTTCACTTAGGAGACGTTGCTAGAACTGACTAGTTACTATAGGGAGAGACGTACTGGTTGCCTTGCCACCGGCACTAACCGCGTAAGACCAAGTTTTGGCAGTTGTTTTGGGTAAGAACGAGGTAGGCCGTGCATGCGACATAAGCTAAAAATCTGTAAAGTCACCCTCCTCAAAAGTAACCTTGCTCGGAAAAGCTCTTCTTTGGTTCTAAGGATTTCTAGTTTCTTCCAGCTTTTTCTCGGTTAAAAAAAATCTGGATGCTTTTCTGTCCGACCCCTTGCTCTTAGAGTTCATCTCACATTGTTTTGGTTCTTGGTTCTAGATGGCCGCCCCCGGACACGTCCTGTATGGCACAGATGGCACCTCTCACTCGACGTGCCTGCACTTGGAGGGTTTTCCCGCTATCTTGTGGGACACCTTGAAGTGGTTCGGGTACCAGTCTCCACCTTTGTATGCAGGACGGTTGTACCTGGAGCAAGGCATCCAAAGGTGCAACGTGCAGGCAGTAGTACCTCCCCCTCCTGTACGGTCCGACTGGCCCCAGTTTGGAATCTCAACGTACGGCCACACATTGGAAGACACCTGGGAGTCAGCTGCTCTACAACTCCTCACTCAATTCTATCAGCTGCACCTGCTGGAGGTCACCCTGAACCCCATCGGCCTATTCCCTGCTAGGAACCGGTTAGACCCGGCGTGGCTCGACCGCGTCAGCAACATCGAGGTGTTGGCCACCTCTCACTCGATGGTCACCATCTCCACCAATGTCAGGTGTATGTCAGCCCTATATCGGCTGATTGAGCTCCAAGGACGGGCCATGGCTGTCCTTGCTCGGATTGATACTCAAGGACACCTCAACGCCGCCAGAAGAGACATGGTGGGCCAAACATATCAGCTCATCCAAAGAGGCATTCAAATCCACGACATGCAGGACCGAATCTCCGAGCTTGAAGGAGAAGTAGCCGATTTGGTGGATGGCATGATTGAGTTGTCAGAGGAAAAGATGGAAGTAGAAATGGAGTTGGCAGTTGCAAATGCTCATCTGGACGAGCATCACGCCGAGCTCGATGACATGCATGCCCTCCAGATGCAGCTGGAAGCACAAGAAGACCCTGAGGAGGTTGAGGAAGTGTCCAGCATGGACATTGAAGAGGACGACGCCCCTTCTCCAACTCACAGTGTTCCCTCGTAGATGGAGAGTTGTAGGGAACCCATTCTTTTGTTGTACTCCTCGGCAGCCTAAATTTTGGATAGTCCTGTATTAGGTTAGCCTTCAGTTGAGTATTCCTTGTGTTGTAGGAACAACCTTGTAAAGATCTCAGTGAAATCAGATCCTAGGTTGACCTTTGACTCCTTGCAACACGTATGGGATGCCAGACTGTGTGAGTTTGTGCTGTGACCACACACACCGTTTTCTGTGGGTCTATCCAAGTTTGGCCGACCTCGGGTCGCGAGAGTCGGATGCGCCCGACCCTTCGAGGCAGTTCTCCGCCTCGCCCGACCCCTTTTTGTGTGGTTCGTTTTGCCGACCCCTTTTCTTGAGTGTTTCGCCTAACCCGACCCCTTGGCCTAAGGTCAGACATAATGGAACTCCTGGAATCTGGTTAGGGTTTGCCCAAAGTCGTGTGCAGAGCTGAGATGACTGCTAACTAGGATGGTAAGAGGAAGTGTATGTCTCCTTTATACAGCTGTGTTGTGTTGCTTTGTGGCCAGAATCGCATTTGAGGATTTAGCATGTGCGCTCCCCTCTGTTGGAGTCCTTCTAAGGTTATGAATTTAATGGAACGTTAACTCTTGCAGATGGCGCACCGCACCAGATCCGGCTCTGTGCCCGGCAGCAGCGAGCAAAGACAGGATCTTCCCCCACCCCCACCCCCGTCTCCACTGGAGGCGATCTTAGCAGCTCAAACTGAGCTGCTGAGGCATCTGGTACAGGGGCAACAACAGCAGCAGCCCCATGGTGGAAGGGCTCAGCAGCAACCTCATGTTGCTCGTTATGAAGACTTCTTGAGGACGCAGCCCCCATTGTTCCAGAAGACACAAGACCCGCTCGATGCAGACGCCTGGGTTCGCACCATCGAATCCAAATTCAAGCTTCTCACCGCCCAGTGCCCCAACTACAACAAGGCCCGGTTTGCAGCTCAGCAGCTACGTGGTTCCGCCCGGCTTTGGTGGGATCACTACCACGCCATGTTGCCAGCCGACCATATCGTCAGCTGGAACGAGTTCAAGACAGCGTTCAGAGCACATCACATTCTGGAGGGTCTCCTGGAGCGCAAGCTCAATGAATTCCTGGATCTTACCCAGGGAAACCGAGATGTGTTGTACTACGCCCAAGCCTTCAACGATCTGTGCCGTTATGCCGGATATCACGCGGACACCGACGAGAAGAAGCGGGACAGATTCCGCAGAGGGCTAAGCTTGGAGCTTAGAGAAAGGTTAAACCCGATAAGGGTGGATACGTACAATGAGTTGGTCAACCTGGCCATCTCACAAGAGGACTGCATGAAGGCTCTGGCAGCCGAGAGGAAGAGGAAAGCTCCATTGCCAACGCCCAGCCCACCTGCGCAGCATTTCAGAATGGTTCTACCCCAGGCGCCCAGCCGACCCCAGCAGTCGGGAAGATGGATTGCCCGACCCCCGCCAGCGGCAGCGCCTCGTTTTCCTGGTTTCCAACCACAGGCGCACCGGCCAACCCTGCCGCCACCCCCACGCCCTGCAACGGGTAACCGCTGCTTTGCCTGTGGCGATGTGGGGCATTTCACCAAGGACTGCTCCAGAAATCAGAGCCCACGCCCAGGCCAGAGCAATGCAACGCTCAACAAAGGGAAAAGGCCCAAGGTGCAAGTTCGCCAAGGTCGACTGAACTTCACCCACGCAGCAGAGCTTCCTGAAGGTGCGCCGATAATGACGGGTACCTTTCTGATTCACAGTTTTTCAGCTTTGGTTTTGTTTGACTCAGGAGCTTCACATAGTTTTGTCGGGAGAAAGACCCGTGACAAGTGTGGGTTACAGGAACGCCAAACCAGAGGGTCTTTTAGAATATCCACCCCGGGTGGAATAATCACATCTGATAGGATGAGTGTCAATGTGCCTATCCAGCTAGGCCAAAACCTTTTTAAGGAAAATCTTATCATCCTTGACCTGGAAGGAATAGATATCATCCTTGGGATGGATTGGATGACCAGACACCAAGTGGTTCTAGACCCAGCTGCCCGAACCCTCCACATCAACTCACCCTTTCATGGCAGTTCTACCCTGTCCTTGAAATATCCTAAGTCCACACTTCCCTGTGCATACCCTCTATCGCAAGCCCGGCTAGAAAGCCTCCCTGTTGTCTATGAGTACCTGAATGTCTTCCCAGAGGACTTGCTCGGCATGCCGCCCGACAGAGATGTGGAGTTTGCCATAGAGTTGATCCCCGGCACCGCCCCTATCTCCAAAAGACCCTATCGGATGCCACCAACTGAGCTGGCCGAGTTGAAGACCCAGTTGCATGGTCTGTTGGAAAAAGGTTTCATCCGACCCAGTGCATCACCCTGGGGTTGCTCGGCCCTGTTTGTGAAGAAGAAGGACGGCAGTCTACGCATGTGTGTAGACTACCGACCTCTCAATGCGGTGACTATCAAAAACAAGTACCCACTCCCCCGCATTGATGTCTTGTTTAATCAGTTAGCTGGGGCTAGAGTGTAATCCAAGATTGATCTCCGTTCAGGTTATCATCAGATCAAGATCCGACCATGTGACATCCCTAAGACTGCCTTCTCCACAAGATATGGACTCTACGAGTACCTGGTCATGTCTTTTGGACTCACCAATGCACCCGCATACTTTATGTATCTCATGAACTCAGTGTTCATGCCCGAGTTGGACAAGTTTGTACTGGTGTTCATTGATGATATCCTGGTGTACTCGAAAAGCGAAGAAGAACATGTCAACCATCTTCATGTGGTTCTCCAACGGCTGAGAGATCATCAACTCTATGCCAAGTTCTCCAAGTGTGAATTTTGGTTAGATAGTGTCAAGTTCTTGGGACACACTATCTCTAGGAATGGCATAGCTGTTGACCCCAGTAAGGTACAGGAAGTCATGGACTGGAAGCCTCCCGCCTCAGTGCACCAGATCCGAAGTTTCCTTGGACTAGCAGGCTACTATCGGCATTTCATACCGGACTTTTCCAAGATAGCTAAGCCGATGACTGAGTTGCTGAAGAAAGATGTCAAATTTGCATGGAACAATAAGTGTGAAGAAGCCTTCAAGACCCTGAAGCACTTGCTGACCACAGCCCCGGTTTTGGCTCAACCCGACCCCTCTAGGCCGTTTGACGTGTACTGTGATGCCTCTGGCACTGGACTTGGGTGTGTTCTTATGCAAGACAACCGAGTCATTGCCTATGCCTCACGGGCGTTACGACCTCATGAGCTGAACTACCCAACCCATGATCTTGAGTTGGCAGTGGTGACTCATGCCTTAAAGATATGGAGACACTATCTGATGGACACCCACTACAATGTCTACACCGACCACAAGAGCCTCAAGTACATTTTCACCCAAGCTGACCTCAACATGTGCCAAAGAAGGTGGTTGGAGTTGATAAAGGACTATGATTTGGAAGTGCACTATCACCCCGGCAAGGCCAATGTGGTGGCCGATGCTCTTAGTCGCAAGACGCCTTGCAACTGCTTGTCGGCAACAACATTCACCGAGACTTTGTGTCATGAGATGGGAAAACTCAGTTTGGAAATTGTTTCCCATGGAACCCTCGGCCATATCGCCCCTTGAGTCTGTGCTGGAAGACCAAATAAGGTCAGCACAAGTAGAGGATGAGGAAGTAAGGCAGATCACAAGGAATATTTCCTTCAAGGATGAAGGATATAAGCAGTTTCAGCAGGATGAGACTGGAAAAGTGTATTATGGAAACCGACTGGTAGTCCCAGCCGACCCCAACTTGAGGATGCAAATCCTAGATGAAGCCCATCTCTCTAAGTTCTCACTCCATCCTGGCAGCAATAAGATGTACCATGACCTCCGTCAAACCTTCTGGTGGAGTGGAATGAAGCCGGAAATTGCCCGGTATGTTTCAGAGTGTGACACCTGCCAACGCATCAAGGTCAGTCATTTGAAGGTAGCAGGTACTCTACAGCCCCTACCTATTCCCTCTTGGAAATGGGAAGATATCAGCATGGATTTCATAGTTGGACTACCCCTTACATCGCAGCGACATGATTCCATTTGGGTTATAGTGGACCGTCTGACCAAGACTGCCCACTTCCTTCCTGTCCACACCACCCACACGGTCAAGCAGTATGCAGAGCTGTACCTCGACCGCATAGTTTCCCTACACGGTGTGCCTAAGACTATCATCTCTGATCGAGGAGTTCAGTTTGTAGCACGCTTTTGGGAACAACTACAAGCATCCATGGGCACCAAACTCATCCGTAGCTCAACCTATCATCCTCAAACCGATGGTCAAACCGAAAGAGTCAATCAGATCCTTGAAGACATGTTAAGAGCTTGTGTCATCCACTATGACAAAAATTGGGACAAGTGCTTGCCATTGGCAGAGTTCTCCTACAACAATAGCTACCAAACCAGCTTGAAGATGGCACCGTTTGAGGCATTGTATGGACGAAGATGCCGGACACCATTGAACTGGTCCCAAGCTGGAGAGAGACAAATTTATGGCCCTGACCTAACCTATGCAGAATACCCGGCCAAGGTCCTTGACCAGAAGGAGAGGCGCACCCGACACCAAGTGGTCAAAATGTACAAGATCCTTTGGAGAAACCACACGGAGGATGAAGCAACGTGGGAAACAGAAGAGTACTTGAACAAACTTTTTTCAGGTTTCCTCCTCAACCAAGGAGGTAAGGACTACACACCCCCACCAGTTACTTCTACATCCGAATCTCGGGGCGAGATTCTTTTTAAGGGGGGTAGGCTGTAATGACCTCGGCTAAAATCCTTCATGTTAATCTTAATCCGAGTCCCTGATACCCTATCTCAGCTTTACCAAGTCTAAGCACTCAACCTCCAGTTCAGTCCCGACCCCTGTGATCCGACCCCTTGCCGTTTTCCCCCAGTTCCGACCCCGCCGACCCCAACCCACCTGCCGGATCTTTCTAAGTCCTCCCACAACGCCTCCCTTCGATCTGAGCCGTGGACCACCAAGACTGACCGGTGGACCCATGAGATCTTTCTCCCAGATCTCCCGCGACAGGCGCACTCGAGTTGCATCCCCGCTTTAGAGTTCCCTTGCCACGTGGCTCAACTCCTCCGACGCCCGCCGCTCTACCTCGTCGCCAGCCACGACTGGATGGATTCTCGCACCCCCTTCCCCAATCGCAGCGGAAGCTCCTCTGCTACCCTTTCTGCAGCACCTCGCCACCTGCGCCCATCATCACCTCGCCAGATCCCGGCTGTAGAGCCCGATGCCGCCCGTCTTTTCCGTCGTCCCTCCACAGTCGCGCCACCCCGGTCTGCGCTACGCGACGATTCCTCCTCCGCTAACCCAGACCGCGGCAGCGATAGCTCCTTTCCCGCCCTGTTAGAGCTCCGCCCCCGACAATCTGGTTCTCCACGCTCGCCCGCGTGACCGCAGCCGCCTGTCTTCTCACCTGTGCGCCCTCGTTTCTAGCGTCATTCCCGCGGTCACTTCCCTCAGATCCACTGCACGACGACGCCCGCCTCCGCCAAATCTCAACCACCGGCAAACCCGCGCCTGCGCCGCCCTGTCATCGGTGCCCAATGACCGCCGGTGTCATCCCCGAAGTCCTGTTCCACCGCCCTCGTCGCTCAATCACCACCCTGGCAGTGTACTCCATCGTTTCCTTCCCGGTCCTTGCGCTGCTCCAACCTTCTCTTTTCCGCGCAGCTATAAAAGGGAATGCCGGAGCCCCGCCGGAGTTTCCCTTCGCCATCGCTGCCCTCCCGTTTTGCTCCCTGTTCGTGCTCGCAGCGCCACCGCCTAAGTCCTAAAGAACTCTCCTCTCCGCTCCACACCGCTCTCTCAAACCGCCCAGCCTCTTGCTCCCCGTGCTGCACAGAGCTTGCTCGTGGTTCACAAGAAGCACCGCCGCCGCCGGAGTACCACCGGGCATCATCGCCGCTGCCCAAGCCTTAGTCTTTCCGCCCAAGCCTGTTCTTTCCCGACCCCAAGCTTCATCTGCAAGACGAAGGTAAGCTGCCGACCCTTTGTTCGTCTCGCCCGACCCCTCCTATCCGCCCGACCCCGGTTCCATCTCGCCCGACCCTGTCTGTTCCGCCTCGCCCGAGGGCTCGGCTGTATCTTTTTCCTTTAACCGAGGGTATATGTGTAAAACTTGAGGACCTGACACGCGCCTGGGAATTGATGGGGACGGCCGACACAGGAAGCGACCCTTGTGGTGTGCAGATGTCGTGAGATTAGGTTTACCATGCATGGTTAAGAAACTCGAATCGATTCGTCTGCCTCTCACAGTTTGAGATTGCTTGATCGCTATGTCACCCTGAGTAACAAAGGAATCTGATGATGATATGGTCTTGATGATGATATGTATACCCTTTGGTTGGTTCTATGTTTGCTTAGAGTAAGTTGCTAACTTAGATTGGATAATGAACTTAGAACCGGAGCTAAAACTTGAAAGTAGGGATACACCTAGCGTTTTTGGCAAATAAACCCCTCAGTCAAAAAGCCTTGCATGTCTAGAGGTTGGTTGGGGAAGAAAACCTAGCTTTTATTTTGATGGCGAGACACATATAAGATTCTAAGAAACTTAGTATTCAAAAGATAGAAGATGGGGTCATGTTGGTACTGTTTAGCAACCTTTTTATGAGTGATCATGTTATTGAAGAAAAGCACAATAATTACTCATGAGCCTACAAGTTCTAATAGTACTTATTATTAACGATTAACTAGCATGCAACACGAATAAATATTTCAGGAAGCATCTGGTAAGATATGAACTTGAAATTTTTGCAAGACCTTTCCCTTTTCACAAGAATTCTACTGTAAAAATTTGAGATGGATTTGACAACTACAGAATTTACTAAAACTCAAATAGTGTTAATTTGTAGAACATGAAGAATGATTTTTAACTAGTTTCATCATCAGTTTAGTTCTACAAATTTTCCAGAAGGATTACCAACACTAACATATGCTACTGTGAATTTTCAGGGTTTTATGAGTATGAAAACTATTTGTCCCATAAAAAGGAGATTAAACAACATGTATTTCATTCAGCTATGGAAAACACATATTTCACAGGCGCAAGTATTTTTTACTAGTCATACATGAGCATCAAGAATCTAACAAGATTTATCTTGCATTTTTA
>NW_014576814.1:0-585 GCF_000263155.2 Setaria italica
TCCTAACTATACACTAGAACATGTTTGGGAGTGTTTTTGAGCATTCGGTTCCGGAACGAAAAATGATGCAAAACGGTTGCATTTCGGCACCCGAATGCACTATTTCCGTGTAGCGCAACTCGGGTGGATTTTTTCGCAACGAACGCATGCAATCTTCCTAATTATACACTAGAACATGTTTGGGAGTATTTTTGAGCATTCGGTTTCGGCACAAAAAACGATGCAAAACGGGTGCATTTCGGCACCCGAATGCACTATTTTCGGGTAGCGAAACTCGGGTGGATGTTTTCGCAAAGAACGCATGCAATCTTCCTAACTATACACTAGAACATGTTTGGGAGTGTTTTTGAGCATTCGATTCCGGCACGAAAAACGATGCAAAATGGGTGCATTTCGGCACCCGAATGCACTATTTCCGTGCAGCGCAAACTCGGGTGGATTTTTTCGCAACGAACGCATGCCGTCTTCCTAACTATACACTAGAACATGTTTGTGAGTGTTTTTGAGCATTCGGTTCCGGCACGGAAAATCGATGCAAAACGGGTGCATTTCGGCACCCGAATGCACTATTTCCGGGTAGCGAAA
>NW_014576814.1:3844-5730 GCF_000263155.2 Setaria italica
TCGGGTGGATTTTTTCGCAACGAACGCATGCAATCTTCCTAATTATACACTAGAACATGTTTGGGAGTATTTTTGAGCATTCGGTTCCGGCACAAAAAACGATGCAAAACGGGTGCATTTCGGCACCCGAATGCACTATTTCCGGGTAGCGAAACTCGGGTGGATTTTTTCGCAACGAACGCATGCAATCTTCCTAACTATACACTACAACATGTTTGGGAGTATTTTTGAGCATTCGGTTCCAGCACAAAAATCAATGCAAAACGGGTGCATTTCGGCACCCGAATGCACTATTTCCGGGTAGCGAAACTCGGGCGGATTTTTTCGCAACGAACGCATGCAATCTTCCTAATTATACACTAGAACATGTTTGGGAGTATTTTTGAGCATTCGTTTCCGGCACAAAAAACGATGCAAAACTGGTGCATTTCGGCACCCGAATGCACTATTTCCGGGTAGCGAAACTCGGGTGGATTTTTTCGCAACGAACGCATGCAATCTTCCTAATTATACACTAGAACATGTTTGGGAGTGTTTTTGAGCATTCGGTTCCGGAACGAAAAATGATGCAAAACGGGTGCATTTCGGCACCCGAATGCACTATTTCCGTGTAGCGAAACTCGGGAGGATTTTTTCACAACGAACGCATGCAATCTTCCTAACTATACACTAGAACATGTTTGGGAGTGTTTTTGAGCATTCGGTTCCGGAACGAAAAATGATGCAAAACGGTTGCATTTCGGCACCCGAATGCACTATTTCCGGGTAGCGAAACTCGCGTGGATGTTTTCGCAACGAACGCATGGAATCTTCCTAATTATACCCTAGAACATGTTTGGGAGTGTTTTTGAGCATTCGGTTCCAGCACGGAAAACGATGCAAAACGGGTGCATTTCGGCACCCGAATGCACTATTGCCGGGTAGCGAAAGTCGGGTGGATTTTTTCGCAACGAACGCATGCAATCTTCCTAATTATACCCTACAACATGTTTGGGAGTGTTTTTGAGCATTCGGTTCCGGAACGAAAAATGATGCAAAACGGGTGCATTTCGGCACCCGAATGCACTTTTTCCGTGTAGCGAAACTCGCGTGGATTTTTTCGCAACGAACGCATGCAATCTTCCTAATTATACCCTACAACATGTTTGGGAGTGTTTTTGAGCATTCGGTTCCGGAACGAAAAATGATGCAAAACGGTTGCATTTCGGCACCCGAATGCACTATTTCCGTGTAGCGCAACTCGGGTGGATTTTTTCGCAACGAACGCATGCAATCTTCCTAATTATACACTAGAACATGTTTGGGAGTATTTTTGAGCATTCGGTTTCGGCACAAAAAACGATGCAAAACGGGTGCATTTCGGCACCCGAATGCACTATTTTCGGGTAGCGAAACTCGGGTGGATGTTTTCGCAAAGAACGCATGCAATCTTCCTAACTATACACTAGAACATGTTTGTGAGTGTTTTTGAGCATTCGATTCCGGCACGGAAAACGATGCAAAATGGGTGCATTTCGGCACCCGAATGCACTATTTCCGTGCAGCGCAACTCGGGTGGATTTTTTCGCAACGAACGCATGCAGTCTTCCTAACTATACACTAGAACATGTTTGTGAGTGTTTTTGAGCATTCGGTTCCGGCACGGAAAAACGATGCAAAACGGGTGCATTTCGGCACCCGAATGCACTATTGCCGGGTAGCGAAACTCGGGTGGATTTTTTCGCAACAAACGCATGCAATCTTCCTAATTATACCCTACAACATGTTTGGGAGTGTTTTTGAGCATTCGGTTCCGAACGAAAATGATGCAAGACGGGTTCATTTCGGCACCCTATGCACTTTTTGCGTGTAGCGAAACTCGCGTGGATTTTTTCGCAACGAACGCA
>NW_014576814.1:5830-11480 GCF_000263155.2 Setaria italica
ACAGATGCTCGAAAATGGGTGCATACCAGCACCCGCATGCACTATTGCCGGGAAGCAAACTCGGGTGGATTTTTTCGCAACGAACGCATGCAATCTTCCTAATTATACACTGGAACATGTTTGGGAGTATTTTTGAGCATTCGGTTCCAGCACAAAAATCAATGCAAAACGGGTGCATTTCGGCACCCGAATGCACTATTTCCGGGTAGCGAAACTCGGGCGGATTTTTTCGCAACGAACGCATGCAATCTTCCTAATTATACCCTACAACATGTTTGGGAGTGTTTTTGAGCATTCGGTTCCGGAACAAATGCTCAAAAAAGGGTGCATTATCTGCAGCCGCATGCACTATTTCCGCGTAGCAAAACTCGGTGGATTTTTTCGCAACGAACGCATGCAATCTTCCTCATTATCCTCTGGAACATGTTTGGGAGTATTTTTGAGCATTCGGTTCCAGCACAAAAATCAAAGCAAAACGGGTGCATTTCGGCACCCGAATGCACTATTTCCGGGTAGCGAAACTCGGGTGGATTTTTTCGCAACGAACGCATGCAATCTTCCTAATTATACACTAGAACATGTTTGGGAGTGTTTTTGAGCATTCGGTTCCGGAACGAAAAATGATGCAAAACGGGTGCATTTCGGCACCCGAATGCACTATTTCCGTGTAGCGAAACTCGGGAGGATTTTTTCACAACGAACGCATGCAATCTTCCTAACTATACACTAGAACATGTTTGGGAGTGTTTTTGAGCATTCGGTTCCGGAACGAAAAATGATGCAAAACGGTTGCATTTCGGCACCCGAATGCACTATTTCCGGGTAGCGAAACTCGCGTGGATGTTTTCGCAACGAACGCATGGAATCTTCCTAATTATACCCTAGAACATGTTTGGGAGTGTTTTTGAGCATTCGGTTCCAGCACGGAAAACGATGCAAAACGGGTGCATTTCGGCACCCGAATGCACTATTGCCGGGTAGCGAAAGTCGGGTGGATTTTTTCGCAACGAACGCATGCAATCTTCCTAATTATACCCTACAACATGTTTGGGAGTGTTTTTGAGCATTCGGTTCCGGAACGAAAAATGATGCAAAACGGGTGCATTTCGGCACCCGAATGCACTTTTTCCGTGTAGCGAAACTCGCGTGGATTTTTTCGCAACGAACGCATGCAATCTTCCTAATTATACCCTAAAACATGTTTGGGAGTGTTTTTGAGCATTCGGTTCTGGAACGAATGCTCAAAAACGGGTGCATTTCGGCACCCGAATGCACTATTGCCGGGTAGCAAAACTCGGGTGGATTTTTTCGCAACGAACGCATGCAATCTTCCTAATTATACACTAGAACATGTTTGGGAGTATTTTTGAGCATTCGGTTTCGGCACAAAAAACGATGCAAAACGGGTGCATTTCGGCACCCGAATGCACTATTTCCGGGTAGCGAAACTCGGGTGGATGTTTTTGCAAAGAACGCATGCAATCTTCCTAACTATACACTAGAACATGTTTGGGAGTATTTTTGAGCATTCGTTTCCGGCACAAAAAACGATGCAAAACTGGTGCATTTCGGCACCCGAATGCACTATTTCCGGGTAGCGAAACTCGGGTGGATTTTTTCGCAACGAACGCATGCAATCTTCCTAATTATACACTAGAACATGTTTGGGAGTGTTTTTGAGCATTCGGTTCCGGAACGAAAAATGATGCAAAACGGGTGCATTTTGGCACCCGAATGCACTATTTCCGTGTAGCGAAACTCGGGAGGATTTTTTCACAACGAACGCATGCAATCTTCCTAACTATACACTAGAACATGTTTGGGAGTGTTTTTGAGCATTCAGTTCCGGAACGAAAAATGATGCAAAACGGGTGCATTTCGGCACCCGAATGCACTATTTCCGGGTAGCGAAACTCGGGTGGATGTTTTCACAAAGAACGCATGCAATCTTCCTAACTATACACTAGAACATGTTTGTGAGTGTTTTTGAGCATTCGGTTCCGGCACGGAAAACGATGCAAAACGGGTGCATTTCGGCACCCGAATGCACTTTTTCCGTGTAGCGAAACTCGGGAGGATTTTTTCACAACGAACGCATGCAATCTTCCTAACTATACACTAGAACATGTTTGGGAGTGTTTTTGAGCATTCGGTTCCGGAACGAAAAATGATGCAAAACGGGTGCATTTCGGCACCCGAATGCACTATTGCCGGGTAGCAAAACTCGGGTGGATTTTTTCGCAACGAACGCATGCAATCTTCTTAATTATACACTAGAACATGTTTGGGAGTGTTTTTGAGCATTCGGTTCCGGAACGAAAAATGATGCAAAACGGGTGCATTTCAGCACCCGAATGCACTATTTCCGTGTAGCGAAACTCGGGAGGATTTTTTCCCAACGAACGCATGCAATCTTCCTAACTATACACTAGAACATGTTTGGGAGTGTTTTTGAGCATTCGGTTCCCGAACGAAAATGATGCAAAACGGGTGCATTTCCGGCACCCGAATGCACTATTTCCGGGTAGCAAAACTCGGGTGGATTTTTTCGCAACGAACGCATGCAATCTTCTTAATTATACACTAGAACATGTTTGGGAGTGTTTTTGAGCATTCGGTTCCGGAACGAAAAATGATGCAAAACGGGTGCATTTCGGCACCCGAATGCACTATTTCCGTGTAGCGAAACTCGGGAGGATTTTTTCCCAACGAACGCATGCAATCTTCCTAACTATACACTAGAACATGTTTGGGAGTGTTTTTGAGCATTCGGTTCCGGAACGAAAAATGATGCAAAACGGGTGCATTTAGGCACCCGAATGCACTATTTCCGGGTAGCGAAACTCAGCTGGATTTTTTCGCAACGAACGCATGCAATCTTCCTAATTATACCCTAAAACATGTTTGGGAGTGTTTTTGAGCATTCGGTTCCAGCACAAAAAACGATGCAAAACGAGTGCATTTCGGCACCCGAATGCACTATTTCCGGGTAGCGAAACTCGGGTGGATGTTTTCGCAACGAACGCAAGCAATCTTCCTAACTATACACTAGAACATGTTTGGGAGTGTTTTTGAGCATTCAGTTCCAGAACGAAAAATGATGCATAACGGGTGCATTTCAGCACCCGAATGCACTATTTCCGGGTAGCGAAACTCGGGTGGATGTTTTCACAAAGAACGCATGCAATCTTCCTAACTATACACTAGAACATGTTTGTGAGTGTTTTTGAGCATTCGGTTCTGCACGAAAAATGATGCAAAACGGGTGCATTTCGGCACCCGAATGCACTATTTCCGTGTAGCGAAACTCGGGAGGATTTTTTCACAACGAACGCATGCAATCTTCCTAACTATACACTAGAACATGTTTGGGAGTGTTTTTGAGCATTCGGTTCCGGAACGAAAAATGATGCAAAACGGTTGCATTTCGGCACCCGAATGCACTATTTCCGGGTAGCGAAACTCGGGTGGATGTTTTCGCAACGAACGCATGCAATCTTCCTAATTATACCCTAGAACATGTTTGGGAGTGTTTTTGAGCATTCGGTTCCAGCACGGAAAACGATGCAAAACGGGTGCATTTCGGCACCCGAATGCACTATTGCCGGGTAGCGAAAGTCGGGTGGATTTTTTCGCAACGAACGCATGCAATCTTCCTAATTATACCCTACAACATGTTTGGGAGTGTTTTTGAGCATTCGGTTCCGGAACGAAAAATGATGCAAAACGGGTGCATTTCGGCACCCGAATGCACTTTTTCCGTGTAGCGAAACTCGCGTGGATTTTTTCGCAACGAACGCATGCAATCTTCCTAATTATACCCTACAACATGTTTGGGAGTGTTTTTGAGCATTCGGTTCTGGAACGAATGCTCAAAAACGGGTGCATTTCGGCACCCGAATGCACTATTGCGGAGTAGAGAAACTCGCGTGGATTTTTTAGCAACGAACGCATGCAATCTTCCTAATTATACCGTACAACATGTTTGGGAGTGTTTATCAGCATTCTGCTCCGGAACGAATGCTCAAAAATGGGTGCATATCGGCACCCGCATGCACTATTGCCGGGTAGCAAAACTCGGGTGGATTTTTTCGCAACGAACACATGCAATCTTCCTAATTATACACTAGAACATGTTTGGGAGTATTTTTTAGCATTCGGTTCCAGCACAAAAATCAATGCAAAACGGGTGCATTTCGGCACCCGAATGCACTATTTCCGGGTAGCGAAACTCGGGTGGATTTTTTCGCAACGAACGCATGCAATCTTCCTAATTATACACTAGAACATGTTTGGGAGTGTTTTTGAGCATTCGGTTCCGGAATGAAAAATGATGCAAAACGGGTGCATTTCGGCACCCGAATGCACTATTTCCGTGTAGCGAAACTCGGGAGGATTTTTTCACAACGAACGCATGCAATCTTCCTAACTATACACTAGAACATGTTTGGGAGTGTTTTTGAGCATTCGGTTCCGGAACGAAAAATGATGCAAAACGGGTGCATTTCGGCACCCGAATGCACTATTTCCGGGTAGCGAAACTCGGGAGGATTTTTTCCCAACGAACGCATGCAATCTTCCTAACTATACACTAGAACATGTTTGGGAGTGTTTTTGAGCATTCGGTTCCGGAACGAAAAATGATGCAAAACGGGTGCATTTCGGCACCCGAATGCACTATTTCCGGGTAGCAAAACTCGGGTGGATTTTTTCGCAACGAACGCATGCAATCTTCTTAATTATACACTAGAACATGTTTGGGAGTGTTTTTGAGCATTCGGTTCCGGAACGAAAAATGATGCAAAACGGGTGCATTTCGGCACCCGAATGCACTATTTCCGTGTAGCGAAACTCGGGAGGATTTTTTCCCAACGAACGCATGCAATCTTCCTAACTATACACTAGAACATGTTTGGGAGTGTTTTTGAGCATTCGGTTCCGGAACGAAAAATGATGCAAAACGGGTGCATTTAGGCACCCGAATGCACTATTTCCGGGTAGCGAAACTCAGCTGGATTTTTTCGCAACGAACGCATGCAATCTTCCTAATTATACCCTAAAACATGTTTGGGAGTGTTTTTGAGCATTCGGTTCCAGCACAAAAAACGATGCAAAACGAGTGCATTTCGGCACCCGAATGCACTATTTCCGGGTAGCGAAACTCGGGTGGATGTTTTCGCAACGAACGCATGCAATCTTCCTAACTATACACTAGAACATGTTTGGGAGTGTTTTTGAGCATTCAGTTCCGGAACGAAAAATGATGCAAAACGGGTGCATTTCGGCACCCGAATGCACTATTTCCGGGTAGCGAAACTCGGGTGGATGTTTTCACAAAGAACGCATGCAATCTTCCTAACTATACACTAGAACATGTTTGTGAGTGTTTTTGAGCATTCGGTTCCGGCACGGAAAACGATGCAAAACGGGTGCATTTCGGCACCCGAATGCACTTTTTCCGTGTAGCGAAACTCGGGAGGATTTTTTCACAACGAACGCATGCAATCTTCCTAACTATACACTAGAACATGTTTGGGAGTGTTTTTGAGCATTCGGTTCCGGAACGAAAAATGATGCAAAACGGTTGCATTTCGGCACCCGAATGCACTATTTCCGGGTAGCGAAACTCGCGTGGATGTTTTCGCAACGA
>NW_014576814.1:13068-13781 GCF_000263155.2 Setaria italica
GTGTTTTGAGCATCCGGTTCCCGAACGAAAATGATGCAAAACGGGTGCATTTCGGCACCCGAATGCACTATTTCCGTGTAGCGAACTCGGGAGGATTTTTTCACAACGAACGCATGCAATCTTCCTAACTATACACTAGAACATGTTTGGGAGTGTTTTTGAGCATTCGGTTCCCGGAACGAAAAATGATGCAAAACGGTTGCATTTCGGCACCCGAATGCACTATTTCCGGGTAGCGAAACTCGCGTGGATGTTTTCGCAACGAACGCATGGAATCTTCCTAATTATACCCTAGAACATGTTTGGGAGTGTTTTTGAGCATTCGGTTCCAGCACGGAAAACGATGCAAAACGGGTGCATTTCGGCACCCGAATGCACTATTGCCGGGTAGCGAAAGTCGGGTGGATTTTTTCGCAACGAACGCATGCAATCTTCCTAATTATACCCTACAACATGTTTGGGAGTGTTTTTGAGCATTCGGTTCCGGAACGAAAAATGATGCAAAACGGGTGCATTTCGGCACCCGAATGCACTTTTTCCGTGTAGCGAAACTCGCGTGGATTTTTTCGCAACGAACGCATGCAATCTTCCTAATTATACCCTAAAACATGTTTGGGAGTGTTTTTGAGCATTCGGTTCTGGAACGAATGCTCAAAAACGGGTGCATTTCGGCACCCGAATGCACTATTGCCGGGTAGCAAAACTCGGGTGGA
>NW_014576814.1:14016-14708 GCF_000263155.2 Setaria italica
GCACGGAACAACGACTCCCTATGTACGCGGAGAAGGCGAGGACCCGAATGCACTATTTCCGTGTAGCGCAACTCGGGTGGATTTTTTCGCAACGAACGCATGCAATCTTCCTAACTATACACTAGAACATGTTTGTGAGTGGTTTTGAGCATTCGGTTCCGGCACGGAAAAACGATGCAAAACGGGTGCATTTCGGCACCCGAATGCACTATTGCCGGGTAGCGAAACTCGGGTGGATTTTTTCGCAACGAACGCATGCAATCTTCCTAATTATACCCTACAACATGTTTGGGAGTGTTTTTGAGCATTCGGTTCTGGAACGAATGCTCAAAAACGGGTGCATTTCGGCACCCGAATGCACTATTGCCGGGTAGCAAAACTCGGGTGGATTTTTTCGCAACGAACGCATGCAATCTTCCTAATTATACACTAGAACATGTTTGGGAGTATTTTTGAGCATTCGGTTTCGGCACAAAAAACGATGCAAAACGGGTGCATTTCGGCACCCGAATGCACTATTTCCGGGTAGCGAAACTCGGGTGGATGTTTTCGCAAAGAACGCATGCAATCTTCCTAACTATACACTAGAACATGTTTGTGAGTGTTTTTGAGCATTCGATTCCGGCACGGAAAACGATGCAAAATGGGTGCATTTCGGCACCCGAATGCACTATTTCCGTGTAGCGCAACTC
>NW_014576815.1:0-4983 GCF_000263155.2 Setaria italica
TTTTTTTTTCCTTGGATTGTTCAGTCTATTGTCATATCAATATAACTTTATCCTTTTCCCAAACAGAATAATAGTTTCTTTACATTTTTTCATGTGAAAGTAATGTCACCAATTTGGGCTCTAGACATTGGCCCATTATTATTTTGGATTCGGCCCATGTGGGCCCTTGTTCTTGTGTGTCGTCATTAATGTAAGAGGCGAGCTGGACTATATATAAGCATATTTTAGGTGCGACATGATCGACTACAGTGCAACCAAGCTTTTCACATCCATCCTCAGCAGGGGCCTTGAAAAGACATTAGGATTTGGAAGCATAGGGAATTCATGATGCACGATTTGCCTTTAACTTGCGAACAATTAAAAGGACTTCCTCTCAGGAATTGCTCCTTGAGGTAAGTCAAATGCTGGGCATCTGTTCAATTTCATCATGTGTGCTTTAGTTCACCGTGAATCTAAATGAAATAGTGTCTTACTTCTTTCACATTTGCTTGTTTCGCATGCAGCTACAGCTGGACAACGAAGTAGCACACAGCACTATCAATATGCAGAACAATCATGCGAGTGGTTTTTTGTATTGGGTTGGTTCATAGCAGTTGCCAAATAAGCTCTTGCATGAGCTGTCGGAGCTGGCCAAAAGATCCATGTTAGCGAACGTAATCTGTGCAAAAATGAACTGGGGGCCGGAGTGTCAAATAGAACTCTATGCTGGGAACAGTGCGGGACAAAACACGTTGTGAAGCATCCCTTCACGGAAGAGTGGTGCTCTGTTTCTTGCCTATGCAGTTCTTATTTGGACTTGAGGAATTATTTTTGTGCAATGTGCTAATAACTTGATTTGAATTTACCTACCTGTATCATTGTGCTAACAGAACAATCTCAAAATGATGTGCTTAACTGAACTTACCTCCTGTATTGTGTGTGAATGAATGGTTGGATCTTCCGCTCAACTACTTTCCACTGCATGCAAGAATTTGAGGGTCTACAACTTTTTCGGTCAGGTTTGTCTTTAGGTAGCAATATTGTTCTCAGCTAGCTGTCAATTAGTTTAAAACAGTAAAACTGTCGATTTGTGCATCAAGTAACAACTGGACTTTTCGTACTGAATCATCGTGATCAAAGTACTTTTCCGTGCCGCATTGATGCACTCTGTTTACTGCTCGAACACTAGACATCTGCAATCATTCACATGAAATGTTCAGACCTCTGTTGCATCGGAGGCTGAATGCGCATGAATGATGGTTGTTGTCGTTATCAAATTTGGAGTACTGAATATGTGCTAAAGCACATTCAGAAGAATATATAGAGTTCAGTATAGTATGAGTTGTGTTCCCAAATTCCTATTCTGAAAACCTCAAAGCGCACAGCCAAAAGAACAAAGTAGGTATGTGAGGCATAGGGAACTATGCATCTGCAGGAAAATGTAGTTGTTGGTGTGCGTAATGAAGCTTGCAAGATGTACAATTGCTTAGCATGAGTCATGCAATCTTCAAACTGTGGCAGTGGCCAGTGAAATTTAAATCTACTTAGTAATCCAACATCGAAGTCGGCTATCACAAGTTCCAACAACAAGAAAAGGGAATAACAGAAGAGCTAGAGTGAGAGGGGGTTTACCGGCCACTCCTTGCTCAGGTCGATTAAAATTCATCCGCTAATTTGCCGGGTCTCTTGAGCGGGCATGAAGGTTTATTTGTGATGCTCGCAATGCAACAGAGTTGCAAATTGATGTCACTTTAGATGCATTTTGATAGAACTGGTACCGGAGACACTATAATGGAGTAGAACTAAGCCTAATGGTGTATGCTGAGACATTACAAAATTAAAATAAATTCATAGGCAGCTGAAGGACTCTCTCTATTTCTGGCTCCACCGCGGTAATCCATCATGGTGGGGTGATTGGACGCAATTCGAACCGTCCGAAAAAAGCCCAACTCAGCTGGGTTGGGCCTGCAGGTTGAGTGGGCTCGGGCTCTAGTTCCTGGCCCGGAGCAATTATCTGTTTGGCACAGCCTAAATTGTTGGAGTCCATGGGCTGGCCTGACTAGAAAATTTAGAAAAATATCTGTGCCAGTGTGCCGCCACCCCTCCTCAGCCCACCAGCGTACATTCCCTCTCCTATTAGCTTAAGTTTCGGTAGGTTAGGGTTAGTTTTCTCCCCATCGGTGGCCTCATCGATGTGGATTTGTGCTCCGTGCTCCTGGCGATGGTTGATGGGCTTGTGGTGCTCGACGACGGTGTTTCATGCGGGGGGGTTCAGTACCGACGATGTGTTCTTCGCTGTTTTCTTATGCGTTGGTTCTTGAATCTTCTGTGACCTTCTCTTCGCGGTTGTGCCCACGATGTCAATCGCGTTGCCGGACTTGAAATCAACGACATGGCTGCTGCTGGAAGCTGGAGGTTTGTAATACCTCTTGCGGGGTTTGCTGTCTGTCGACTGGGGTTGGCCGGCGAGGCGATCGGCATCTGATCCCGGTGGAAACGAGGACTGGCTGGGGCGTTCAACGGACAAAATTTGTGGCCTTGTTAAAATTCAAAGACTCTTCATCCATTCAGGTATCGGCTGTGAGCTTCGATTCGTCCTGGCCGGATGATCTTTACTGCGGGAGGTGGAGAAAATCCGGGCTGCGGCAACGTTGGTTGGCGACGGCGATGGGCGCTAGATGCTCCTGCAAACAATCTAAGTGTATTTTTTATTTTATTCAGGGTGCCCAGCCGAGGGGCTGGTTGTAAAAGTACTGTTCCAATAAAATCCAACCCTTTACTCAAAAAGAAAAAAAAAAGCAGAACAAGCTCCGTCCACAGAATAACCCCTAAGCCCACCAGGTGAACCTGCAGGCTGATCTGTTGAACTTAACCCTCAATCGGTCACCATGTATCTAGTTTGTTTCATTTGCTGTTCTAGCGTGTCAGTGCATGTTCATGTGCACAAGTTGTGAGAGGGGGGGGGGGGGGGTTCCATGGGATGGCGTGGCCAAGTAGAGGCGTGCGCACCGCACGTTCCGGGAGATTAGCTGCCCATTTTGCTTTGGATTTCCTACTCGGTCAATATAACAGAAAACGCTGCTCAGTTTATGCGGCACCAAACCCAAAGTTCATCGTGAGTTTTGAGTGCGCTTTCAGGTGATCGCCGCGTCAAGGTCTCCAGCGAACTCCGACACGATCAAGCTCGCAGCGCATCCTTCTCAGATGAAAATGCCGTTGCAGATTGATTTAGTGTCCCAATCATTAGCCTTAGCTCCTGAATAAACTGACTGCTACAAATTTTTTTTTAATAAACTGACTGCTTGAATGCCGTGATGCTCCTGAATAAATTGGAAGCAATAAACTGACACCTAATTTTATCATGGGCATTAATTCAACTTTATAGCACACTTTCAGATAAACTGACTGCTACAGATGTTTTTTTAATAACCTCCTCGCCATCCACGGGGTCGAAAGACATGTAACACACGGTTGCGCAAAGCTAAAACAGGAAAAAAATTTGTTTCAAAGATGAAACAGACGATAAATTCCAAGAGAGCAATGCGGAACATTAGGGATATCTAGCACTGACTGAGCATTATTTTGCTGTTTACTGGTATCAGTTCCCGGAGGCCGTTGTAAATGAATAACTGGAGGTTTCACTAAGGATGTCTCTAACGGCACCTGTCTAGCATCGCGGTCTGCAACACTGTGAGAGCAAAGCAGCGGACATGTTCTAAAGATGCATGCATAGATCAGTTCTGGTTTGAACCTAAGGTATGCTGATCGATTCTGCGTTTTCGATTCCCCCGTAATTACATCCCTTCTGATCCTATGCCATGGGGATAGCTTGTGGAGGCGCAGTTCCTCATGCCTCCTATTTCCATACCCCAAATTAGATTCCAGATTCGAGTAGTTACTTTCATGTTGCAATTGTTCTCACACTTCCAAGACTAATAAGAAAACATTGGAGTGTAGAATACTTATATAAAAGGGTACCAAGAGGATAACCAAGGCACTCATTATGAGAGGTAGTTGGTGCTACGCTGCTGCACTTATCTCTATATAAAATGGCAACAAGAGGATATGCAAGGTACAGACACGATTACAATACCAATGAAGATTTACTACTAAATAAAACTACTCCTCCGTGGAACAGAAGGCACTGGGGGACTTATTTCACCGTTCATCACTTCATTGTAAAGAAAAACTTTTATGCATTAACAAACTAATTAACTTATTTGTTATTTAATCGTAGGGTTGATTTAGTTTGGACTTTGATGTTTCCATTATGGATGTTATTTGTTTATTAATAGAGAGAAACTTGTCATTGTGACAAATCTGACTAGTGTGGTAAACTGAATATTCCAGCCTGCCGCAACATCTTTTTACTAGCCGCTTAAAAGCATTTTTGTCTGGTTTTAAAATAAATAATTATCGGATCTGCTCAACAATCAATTGTCAGCACTGTAACTTTTTTCCTCCGTGCATCTGGAGATTCATTCGTGATATTGTGATCACAAGAAGTTTGTAGAATTATTATCCATATTGTTTTCCTCATGTGAAAAATCTTGTTGTCCAAATTGTTTAAATTAAGCCAGAAAAAAAGCATCGTGCTAACTATCTGTATGTTGGCAGCCGAATTGAAACTGAAACGCCACCAGAACAGAAACTAACTAGAGCCTGTGCTGAGCTGAAAAGAGAAACTGCGACGGGCTGAAAAGGAAGCTGGTGCTTGCTGCTGTGGCCGGACTGGGAGCAGCAAACGCAGACAGAAACAAGCAGCGCAGAAACTGAATCTGCACCTGACAGAAACCATGAACTGAAGTTCAGCTAGCTCAAAAGACAGAAAAGGAGATGAGCCACCAAAAGCAAAACTCAAACTCGAAACCAAGCAAACATGATGAAAACAATGCAGCGGCGTGGATGCACAAATAAAATCCTATATTTCATTATTTAATTTAGAAAATGCTTTTGAATGCCTAAAAATGCAAATCGACGTGATGTGCCTTAAACGAGCAAAAT
>NW_014576815.1:5129-8839 GCF_000263155.2 Setaria italica
ATCGAAAATTTTAGACACTTGAATTCTGCTGGAGGAAACGGTACTGAATTCATCAACCAATCAAGGAGGATCGACTACAGGTTTCTTCCGTGGCATTTTAGCTGCCAAATTATCAAACTTATTTTTTTTCGAATCAAGGCGTTCCCCATTCCCATTATTGAAAGCAGCTAGGGAAAGACAACAACCTACCTACCTAATGCACCTAACCTGATTCAAGCTAGGTTAGCTCCTAAAGCTAGGGAAAGACAACATGAAAAAAACATAAAGTAACCCCAAATCATGTGCACCTAAAGCTGCCTAATTAATTCAGTCAACACGTGAATATCAGTGTCTCAGGGATGATGTGGCATGCACCTAAAAATGCAAACGTTTCCTTGGAATATTGCACCTTGAAGGTTAGCTCCCATGACTACATGGAGTTTTTTTGATGAGGCTTAGCCATTGACAGAGTACACAACCAATAAATTAGGAGTAGCAGGTTAAGTAAGTACCCATTGATGAATGTTTAGCTTGGTGTGATCGGCTCTGCTAGTTCCACGAAGATGCCAATATACAGCAAGGATATAAGACCAAAGGAAAGAACAACCAACAAGTGGTTCATTCAGGTAAAGAACAACCAACAACCGGCTGGCAGCTAATCAATAGTGACATACGGGTGGATTCGTGCGTCAATATTTTTTCAATCATGCCATCAGGCCACGGATAAAATGGGCTTATGGTTGGCTAACCTTTAACATTCTTAGAGCTGTTGGCCATTGTGATAACTTTGCATGTGCATCATTTCTGCCTTATTGTATAATATAATTCAAAGAGCTTGAATTTCTGGTTCCTTTGCTTTCCTTAATGCTTGAGAATGGTAACCGTGACAATCTTGGCTTGGAGCAACTCACTTCAGTGCACCAAGTCACAGTACATTTGTGGTGTGAGAGTAATTTGCCTGCGCATGAGTTGGAAATCCAAGCAGAGGTTGCGCTAAGGCATGCAGCTGACGTCCATCCCAACCGCCCCACCCTCTGTGTCTTGTACTCCCCACCGTTAAATATATGATGTTTAGTTCATATATTTATAAACAGAGGTAGTATTTGTGAAGCTCAAACAACACATTCAAGGCCAAGAGGTATGTAGGTACTATGTAATCTTGAATCAGATGCACAATATCGTTCTAACTAAATTACCAATCCTAGTCGGCCCGGCTATATATAACTTCAGATTTTCTTTTCAGAAGATCAAGTTAATATATACTAGCTGTTGCATTAATTCCAAAGACAAGAGGACGAGCATTGTTGTTGAATAATATGTTGTTTTTCTCTCCTTTAATTTCTATATGCCATTTCTTATGATCTTTCGCCTAAGAAACATCATCTGATTCTGTATTATGAAATTGATATTACCGGATAATGTGTGGTGTGTAAGCGTATGCAGTAATAATCTCATTTATCTACCGCGGATTAAAGAAACACTACCGGAAACAGTAAGTTTGCTGAGTGCCCCAGGCACTCGGCGAAGGTCCAAATACACTCGGCAAAAGGTTTGCCGAGTGTAACACTCGGCGAACTCTACTCGGCAAAGTCTCCCTCGGCAAACAGTTGGTTTGCCGAGTGTCGACCGTCGGGCACTCGGCAAAGGCTTTGCCGAGTGCCACAAAACACTTGGCAAAATATCACACTCGACACAAAGGGGATAACGGTCTGTGACGGTAACAGCTACTTTGCCGAGTGTCAGATGGCAGACACTCGGCGAATCCTTAAATTTTGCCGAGTGTATTTATATATTGCACTCGGTGAAGGTACACAGTTTGCCGAGTGTATTTTAGATGACACTCGGCAACCAGAAAATCTTTGCCGAGTGTATTTTATACTGCACTCGGCAAAGAGGCCCCACCCGCCAGATTTCTTTGAGCCGTTTGCCGAGTGTTTCCCAGTGGCACTCGGCAAAGTTGTATAGTTTGCCGAGTGCCTTCCTCTTGGCACTCGGCAAACAGGCCAATCCCGCAAAAATTTTATGACGCCTTTGCCGAGTGTTTTGGCAATGCACTCGGCAAAGCCGTCGATGTAACAGAAAATGGCCTCTTTGCCCAGTGTTAACACTCGGCAAAGTATCCACCCACCTACTGCACAAACAGAAATGTTATGTATAAAAGACCCCTCTCAAAAAACAACCAGAGAAGCACATGCATATAAATTACACCACAGGCATATAAATTACACCATAGGCATCACAAGCACACAAATAACATTCACAAGTTCTCGTCGAAACAGGTAATTCACAAGTTTTACCACAGGTAACACCTCTAGTTCACAAGTCACTGAGGAGGATGAGGAGGATGAGGAGGATGAGGAGTATGTGCAGATGTGCAGGTGGCCACTGCCCCAAGAAGATTCTGCATTGGACGCCGCCGATTGATTCTGCACAAAGTTATAGAGATTGCATTAGTCACTTTTCTAGTGTAAGTCTGTAGTGCCTGTAGTTTCTAGTTTAACTCTAGATTGATTGTAAGGTTGAGAGTGACTCACAGGAGTAGCTGCAGGAGGTGGTGGAGGTGGCGGGAATAGGTTCGGTGGCATAGGTGGTGGAGTCTGACCTAAACTGTGAAAGACACTCTGCATGTATTGGAACATCTGCTCCGTCCTCTGCCTTTCTAGCTACTGATCCGCCTCGATCCTCGCCTCTAGTTCCTCCCGGCGCTTCCGTTCTACCTCCACCTGGGCCTACAATATTTCATCCCAATGTGTTATTGCTAATGCCAAGATATGTACAAAATGAATGAAAAATTAAAGAAACAGGAATAACCTGCAGAGCCTGCATCTGTAACTGTGCAGCGGTAGGCCGTGCCCGTATCGCGGGGCTCGAGTCCGTGCTCCTTGCTCGGATCTGGGAGAGTGTGGGAGTACTGGCAGTGTCGATCACGCTATCTCCAATCCAATACCTGCCATGCTTCTTCCCTCCTCCCACCCTCATCACAATTTCAGCATCAATATCCTGAGAGCTCGGATCGAACTCTGGCCCATGAACCTCCCTCGCCATTGTTGTGTACTCGGTGACGCGGCTGTGGATGCTGGGATGGCTGTATGCCTCGGGCGGGTCCTCCGGGTTGAAGTCGATGTCTGCCGTGGCCTTGCCCTTTTTGGACATAACCCATGCCTTGAACCGGGAGCACTCCTGGCCTTCATGTGATGACGTCTGCGGCAAAAATACAAAAGGATTACAAAATATGCAGTATTATGTGCATTATGTGTGAGAATAAAGAAATGAATTCACGTACCCATTTTTCCTTGTATTCATCAAGGCTCAGGCTGCCTTGATGGTGTGGTGCATATGGCATCTGCAGACGCCGCTCCCGGCAAGCAATGTGGTTCTCCAACCACCTGGGCTGCAACCACACGTCCACCATTTGTTCCCAGCACTGGGTAAAGGATCGGCACCACCACGGAGGCACCTACATCATCAAGTGTGTGACATATAACAAAAGAAGTGAAGCGTAATTAATCTCAGAAATAGTAAATATTAACTTTTTGTACGTACCATCATGAATTCTTCCTTGGTCAGGTTCATTGTCCTGGCCTCTTCTTTTTTGACCCTCATCCTTCTGTATTCAGCATAGAAGTCGATGATGGCCTGAACCCGCGCCTCGTAATGCATGTCCTTAACGAGCTTCTTGGCAGCTTGTTCAATGATGGAGGCCGCCCTAGCCTCGAATCCCTCCTGGCATC
>NW_014576815.1:8939-9737 GCF_000263155.2 Setaria italica
AACAATTATTTTTTCAAGAATGTCTAGCGAAGCTGGTGTATTAAGCAATCTAGTGCTCCGAGTACTTACCCACAGCTCGGCTTTCACCCGCTCCGCCTTGTTCGCAAATTGCCTGTGGTCACGATCACCGACGTCGGCGGCGGCGACGTAGTGGTCCCACGTGTAGGCCCGGCTCCTCCTGTCCGGCGAAGACCACTAGACCGGGGAAGTGTAGCCTACACAAAAGACCAATGATGCCGTTGACCTTCCGGTTGTGGGCACCCCCACTGAGCTTAGTCCAACTCCTGCACAAGTGAGTAATATAGATTATTAGTTTCTATTGTAAATTTCAACATATCAAAAGTACTGAGAATATGTAAAGGAACTTACTTTGCCCCAGTGGGTTGAATCAGTGGGCATAAATGAAGAGGGATCGGTCGCCTCGAGAGGGACGAGGGACCTCGCAACCAGATCTTGGACTGCGAATCCCCTGCCTCCTCCCCTTCCTCCCTCTCCTGCTCCTGCTCCTGCTGTACCTCCGCCTCGTCACTAGAGGCGTGCGCGGAAGGTACCTCCTCCTCCTCCTCCGACGAAGGCGCAGGCGAGGGGGGCCTCACCCCTTTACCCTTTCCTCGACCCCTACCTCTAGCAAGGACCTGTGCCCCCTCCGTTTCCTCGGCCTGTGCATCACCCCTGCCTCCACCCCTCCCTCGAGGACGGTAACGTAGCCTCTCCTGCAAAAAAAGAACATACAACTGTCAACTAAAATTTTTGGCAGCACCTCCCTTGCACGTGGAGGTTTCCATAACCTGCATCAAA
>NW_014576816.1:0-5502 GCF_000263155.2 Setaria italica
ACAAGAAGAATGATAAAGGAATAACCTCTACTTCTTTAGTCACTCAAGCACCTGGTACAGCTACAGCTAGCCCCTCTACTTCCTTAGCCATCCAAGCACCAGTTAGTGTAAGACCAACAACAAGAAGGATGGCAGCTTCTGTTTCTACACCAACAAGACCACCAGGCACACCAGTGAGTCCAGGACCAACAACAAGAACAATGGCAGCACAACTGGATATATCACCAGGAGGTGTGATCCTAAATCATTTTATTGAACTGTTGCTGTATGAAAAAGTCATGTACTGAACCTATTTTGGGCATGTGTTGTTCTGCATGTGTTGGACCAGAGCAATATGGTTCCTGTAGTGAACCTAAGTTGGCTCATATATGTGTACTGAACCTAGGTTAACTCCTGTATGTGGTGACTTGTATAGTGAGCTTGTGTTGAAATGCTGTCAGTTGAGGTCTTGTGCTTGTTTCTTATGTTTCTAGTCGTCAGGCCGGTTTGGGGGCATTTTTGTCCAAGTTAACATATGCTGAAATCTAACAGATTGCTATTTTTAGTTGAGGTCTGCACCTTCCAGTGGTATTTTACGGGCCAATATCTTTTAGTAGTATTTTTACGAAAGTCGCGATCTTTTGATGCTACAGAACCAATTTTTCCAGAGCAATATGGTTCCTGTACTGAACCTAAGTTGGCTCCTGTATGTGTACTGAACCTAAGGTTGCTCCGTAGGTTATGTTTCATTAGTCACTATGTTGCTTGCAAGATGTGTTGGTCAATATTAGTCCATGTGTTGAACTAGAATAATATTTTTCATGTGTTTGGTCAATATTTAGTGCATGTGGTAACTTGTATTGTGAGCTTGTGTTGAAATGTTATCAGTTGAGGTATTGTGCTTGTTTCTTATGTTTCTAGTCGTCAAGTACCGGTTTGGGAGCATTTTTGTCCAAGTTAATAGAGCTGACGCTGAAATCTAACAGTTTAGTATTTTCAGTTGAGTTTTGTACCTTTCAATGGTATTTTATGGGGGTGATATCTTTCAGTGGTATTTTACGTAAGTCGCGATCTTTGAACCAATTTTCCCAAAATAGGATACCGATAAACCAAGGGCTTTGGTCCATAATAAATAATAAAAAATGTGTAGAGACTCCTACCAAATGAAAAAGGCAAGTGTCTACTATGGATATAAACAAGGCAATGAAAGAAAAAAATAACAAAGAACTACAATAAATCAGGGAGCGATATCTGATTCATGTAAGTTTTCCAAAAAAAATTTAAAAAAAGAATGTGCCCCGTTAGAAGAGAAACTATATGTTCGAGAAATCCCAGATCCTGAATTAAAAAAAAAATGTGTTCGACCTAAACAGAGGGATTCCAATAAAGCGCATTTCTTTCTTTGTGACTAGGATTAGCACAAAATAATCAAATTGTATGAAGAATGGACTTGTCATACTAAACCCGGTAGGCGCTGAAAAGATCCCTAGTCTGTCAAAGCTCGGCTACGAGTGATCTCCTAGCTTTGCAACAACCCTGCCAAAGCTAGGCTAGCTGCCTGGAAAAGCAGCCACCTGGAGAAGCTGGGTATTTGTCGACCTGGCATTTTTATGTGCTGGTGACATATTGAGTTCTCTATCGCAAATTGAGAAATGTACGAAATATCCCTAGGATTATATAACACAAACAAATAGTAATTGAGGGTTTGTTTCTATTCGTATTGGCACATGACAATAATATAAAAATATAGATATGGAAAAGAAACTTTTGAAAAATTAAGCCATTAGATATATAACAGAAAAAACGCACACGCACACGGACACGCACAGCTAGGCACACATCATTAGCAGATCCATTACATGAAAAAAAATTGAGCAAATCATCTAGTACTCAAGCAGTTATTACCGAAACTTAACAAGTTGGATCAACCTGCAGTAATTCATGAGCAAGGGAAAAAATCAGAACATAGCAGCACAATGCAACCAAAAAATTCAGAACATGATACCACCTGTCAAGCAAAAAAATCACCACCACTCTGCAATTTTCATCCTCTTCCATGCATCATAATATTTACAGCACTCACATCAACCAGCACCAACCATCTAAATCCATTTTACATACAATAATTCTTAGTGAACTGACAGGCCTCATCTCTACAGTGATACATGGCAAATTGGTTGCTGTTCCAGCCTGCCAGCTACTTCAACAGAGAAATCATGCTGTGCTCTATGAGATGAGACCATGAACGCTACTATTTTGGCTTTGGCTTTTCTTCCCTGCCCGTGCAAGCCGAGACAGGCCAAATCAAATCCATTATTAACAGAGCTAAGAACAAGAAAAGAGTAGAAATGGTACCTTAGCTTGGCGCCGTGCAGTTGTTTCTCTGGAGAACAGGTACGGCAGGAGGTATCCTGGGGTCAAAGGAGATCTGCGACAGGAGGGGTATCGAACTTTGGGGCCGCTGGGTACTGGGTAACCTAGCTCCTGAACGCGAGGATGAGACTGGGGGGAACCGGCTGCACAGGGATGTTTGAAGAGTTTGGCATCAACGACCGATTTGTTTCCCTCCTGGCGTCACCGCGTCAGCAACCAACACGGAGTTGCTGGACCAGCAAACCCCTAGCTCGTGGAGAACGAAATGAATGGGGAGGGGCCAGACGGGAAGAAAGAAGTTCATCCTACTTATGTAGTGGCAGGCGCGGGTAAATACATGGTCTATTGTCTCCGTTGGGGCATGAGCAACATGGGCTAACAGATGCCAGTGATCTCAAGGAAGAGATGGTTCCATGTAAATGAGGTACTACCAGAGCACCTAAAGTCACAACGCTGGGATCAGATCTTATAGGTTATAAAATCTGTCATGATGATTAGCAGTTTTTCCAAATAATCACACGAGAAGACATGCCTATCAACAGGTTTTCCAAACAATAACAAAGGAAGACATGATACTTGTAGCTTCTAGCTTAAAATGATCTCACATTCACTACGGGAAACAGTCAAGTCGCCGAGTGTAATTTTTTCGCCGAGTGTATTTTTGTGGGCACTCGGCGAAGGCCAAGTTTGCCGAGTGTATTCCAAGAAACACTCGGCAAACAAAATACACTCGGCGAAAACAACCTTTGCCGAGTGCCTCAAAAAAAAACACTCGGCAAACTCCCATAAAACACTCGGCAAACAAAATCCACTCGGCAAACTCTCGAGCACGTGAACTGCACGTGCGGCGTCACGGGAGGCCGTGATGGACGTTAAATGTTTGCCGAGTGCCGACGGGGGACACTCAGCAAACATGCATGTTTGCCGAGTGTCAACATGGGGCACTCGGCATACTTGCTTGTTTGCCGAGTGCCGACGGGGGGCACTCGGCAAACATGCATGTTTGCCGAGTGTCAACCTTGGGCACTCGGCAAAACAAAAAAAAATTTCCCTCCTCCACCCTCCAAACTTTTTACACTCCACATGTATGACATTTGGCACTCCATGGTAGAAGGTTGACCTGTTTGCTATATTTCATCAATTAATTTCATTTAGAGTAAATTGTTGATTTAAGTCAAATTTGAACTGCAGGTGATTGGAATAATGGAATAATATGAGTGGAAAAATCATATTCATGTTAGTAAGTCCAAATTGAGGTCTCACCCAGAAAATGAAAAGAAATTTCGAACATTTTGTTAAGGAAACACGACTACGAACGTGGTGCCAAATGATTTTTTAATTCTCAAAAATACAAACAAAGTTTGAAAATCACGAGATTTTCCAAGATGCTATGATTTCATATGCAGAGGCTGTGGTAAAAAATTGACAAGGTTTCGCACAAGTTTTGACATATGATGCTTAGAATTCGAAGCATCTCCGGAGAGGATTCGTAGAAGTTAAAAGGATCCGGTAAGATTTTGAGTCGAATCGATACTTAAATTGTGATTGAGTTCAAATTTATTTTTATAGACCATAGAGAACATAGATTGGTTCATGTCAATTTTTGGGAATTTTTCGGATCCGTTTGGTAATTTTTATTCATTAATTGCACGTATATGAATTTAATAGATATAAATTTAATATGAGCTATAAATCCATGAAATAATGGAATAATATTACTTAAAAAATGAAATACGCAATGTTTAGTGAATTTGACTAGGTTTTTGCAAACTTTACATACTTTTAATTACTAAAACCACTTTGGACATGAAATAACAGTACCTATTTGCCGAGTGTCACAGGAGGGCACTCGGCAAAGAGACTGTTTGCCGAGTGTCATCCCTTGGACACTCGGCAAACCTCGCCACGGGTCCATCTGTCAGCCGCAGTTTGAATCCGAAAAAAAAAATTATTTGCCGAGTGCTCCTGATCTAGCACTCGGCAAAGCGGGCGACTCCACCCGCACTTAGCGCCTCACGCGGACACAGCACAGCAGGCACAACACGCACACGCCCGCGCCCGCCCGTCCCGCCCGCCCGCACACGCCGCTGCCCCGCGCCACCCGCCCGCACCGCCACCGCCCCGCGCCGCCGACCCTCCGGTCCCCCGACCGCCCCCGCTCCTCTATCCGTGGCCGTCGCCCCTCCATCACCCCTCCGGTAGGTATGAAATTAGAAATTAGAAAATGTTGAAAAGACTAGAGAAGTGGTAGGATGTGGTAGGATTTATTTTAGAAATTAGAGGCATGAATTTAGAAAATTAGAGAAGAATGAAGAGTGGAAATTAGAAAATGTTGAAAAGAATAGAGGTGTGGTATTTGATGTAGAGAGGTGGTTGTGGTTGTTGGCCATCGTGCCATCTCTTTGGTGAGATTGTGCTTGTCGGCTATCGTGCCGTTTATTATGTTGCAGGTTTTGGAAACCTCCCCGTGCAGGGGAGTTGCTGCCGAAATTTTGAATTAAATAGTGCTCTGTTTCTTTTGTTGCAGGAGAGGCTTACAAGGACCGTCCTCGACTCGGCACTTTGCAGGATAGCAAGGTGAGGCATGCTACACCTCTCTTTCTGTATAATGTTCGTATATCACGTAACCTAGTTAGGCGTCTCCCGTTCGAAAGAGATACGTTTGGAAATATGCAGATCTTTGCATATCTATAATCGTATCTGTTTCGAATTGTCCATGTTTTTTGAACAGCCGGAGGATGTGTAGGTGGGTTTTTTATCCATGGTCTATTCCGATCCGAGATAGAGTTTCGGCAGCACCTTCCTGTTGTTCTCCAGATACACAATCTCCTGTCAAGGACGTGAATTGGAGAACATCGGTCGGTGGGGAAAACCTTACAGACTAGTCTGGAATACACATTGTACTTATCAACCATGGTGTGCATGGAAAGGACGATGTTAGAACTGGTCAATCCCTAATACATGGGCATATTCTTGTGGATAGATATTGGTCTAAGACTTGGGACCTTTGAGCTATGGGAGTGATGGGCCAATCCTCTAGGTATTTATTTAACCAAGAAGATAATTCTCTTCATACGGGATGAAACCCCAATAATATCCATGTGCCCCTGGATGGTCTTCTCCTCCGGAGTATTCCTCATCAAAGCTTCC